>NW_026851881.1:0-64898 GCF_026571515.1 Ruditapes philippinarum | reverse complement strand
AGGCTTTACCGACAGAATTAGTGTCCCGTTTTTTTCATAAAGAGACAGTGCTGAAGTAAAATTTGATTGGCAGTTTCTTTAACGAGGTAGGGTTTTTTCAAAAAAGACTGATAACACTGAAGCAATTTGAGTATATATTCAAATTTATTACATAGATAATACACGTGGATTTGGTAAAGAAAAATGATTACATAGTAACATTTTGATATCTTTATAAAAATATTAATTGCAAATTGGTTGACTGTTTTTATTTTCTAGAAAAAGTAAGTTTCATATATAATAGGAATGAACTGCATAATAATCCTAGATATTATGAAGATAAAATAATTACATTGATTACATTGCTACAGTTAGGTAATGATCCTATCGTTACATTAGAAGGTAAACATTCGAAAAAGATTCAATCCTTTGATATGATTGTAATTGTTACTAATCCACTTTGCCAAGAGTCACAGTTTTTGTCGGTTGTCCACACTATTCAAAAGAATAACCAGTATCACAATTGGGCATATCATTTTTGTTTTCCACATATTCCTGTGCTCTAAACTTTTTGTGAATGTAATTGTAAGAGATTAGTTCAACTTGCACATTCTCATAATGCTCTACTGCAGCAAAAAGATCATTGTCATCATCGTCAGAAATAATCTCACATTTAATATTATCATTTACTGTTTTGTCATTCAGATGTTGCAGGGTTTGCTCGTCTTTGAGAGATCAGGGGTTTGCACAGTTTTTTTCCACCGGCCAAGATATTCTCAAAAGCATTTTCTTTGTCCAGCAATAGCGATGTTGGTATGTCAACAAGTCTACTAATGTACTTCTGCTGCTCTGATGATGTCCGTTTGTATTGTCTCACAGCTTCAGAACTATGTCCAGTTCTTTCTTTAATAATTTGCTCGTCAACACCAGACAGATACAGTGTTACTTTTCCAGAGTATCCAGTGTATCTACCTTCAAATCCTGCCTGTTTCATCAGGTTACCAATATAGGAACTTAGTGTTTTTGATGAAAGTTTGTCACTGCTAAAGTTAATATGACCTTCATACAAAGGTTCCAATGGTTTGCGGTAAAAGTAGCCACCATTTCCAATAAGATCTTAGTACTTTTTGAAGACTCTGTAGACACACAAGTTATTTCCAGTATCATATTATTTGATCTGTTTCAGGCTCACTTTTCCCTTATTCAGGCCACCAGTAGTGTTTTTTTAAGCACGACCATGATAGAGTACAAAGTTTCCGGCCTCATCTGAACTAAATGTGTATTGTTCTGCTTGCAAATTATTATGTTCATCACATGAGCGCAAGCCAAATACTTTGCAGTTGTAGAAATAGACAACTTTTGATAGTCCAACAGCATCATTTATACTCAGGAGTCCTTTGTCCCACAAACACTTTTCCTGTTCTTCAGTTATAGGTTGGGCTTGCCTTTTAACTGTCCCTATACCTTTTTCAGTGACCAGTTTCATTTGAGCGTCTAGAGTTTGTCGAAAGCGATTGAAATATACATTGTTTGGGTTGTAAAGATTCAAATCAGGTCGGTTCAATTCATCTTTTAGATATCTTGACAAGCCAGCCAGAAGTTGGTTTAATGTTGTTGCTGGGTATAGCTCTCCGTTTGTGTTTCTAACTTCCAAAACGAAATGACACAGATATTCATTCATTTCCTGTGGAGAGATAAATTCCAGTTCCATGGCACATGGAAATTTCGGCTGTCCTAATTGCCTTGCATTATTCCTCACAGTAACCCATAAATTCCATGTGTTTACACCCCAGTTTGTATTCCTTTGGGTGTTCTTTGGAATTCTGTCTCTAACTCTAAAATCAATATAATCCTTGGAGACAAACTGAAAACGACCCGCCATTTTTATAAGTTTTACACCTTTAGCGTGTTTTTTTTTTTGTTATTTTGGCTCGAAAAACTCAGTGTTTTACATTCTAGAATAAGTAATTTGACCTGTTACACCTGGAGACTTAAGGAAACATGTTTGTACGTGACTGCTGTGGAAAACAATGTTATGCTTAATTAAAGAGGTGACACTTTCTCTATTTTTATCTGACATCGAGTTGTAAGAGCCGATTTTCAGTTATATGGGTAAGAGTTCGATAAGACTCCCTACGGTCATCCTAATACGAACACTAACCCATACATAATTTAAAAATATTATATAAATAATATTGATTATCTTCTGTTTTCATAACTAAGCACTTGGAAGAGAAAAAGGAAAATCAAAAACCACAACTTCGATGACAAAGTATCAATGTTCACCAAAATTGCAAGTAAGTATCCAATTTTATTTGATTGTGTTGTAACTTTTATCTGTACGTTATACAAACGAATAATCAAATTTAAAGTCTAGTGAAAATGTACATTGTGTTCTATAGTTTTGAATGCAACAATTAATAATTGCTTATTTTGCGTTATATTTTGTTTTCAGCAGTTGCGGAACAGACAACTTGTTTGTAAAAATCTTACCCTTGACGGAGACTTCATCAGGTGACATAAAACAACTCTTTTCTACAGAAACTTTTATTTTTTATGTATATGCATTTAATAAAACATTCTGTTAAATTAATGTTTAATCGGTTAAAAACATATTTTTTCTAGAGAAAATTACCCTCTGTTTAAAGTAATACGAGTAAAAGTTGTTTTTCAGTTATTCTGAAACAGCAAACGGCAACATTGGTATATATATTGATAAAAATCAAGTTCAAGTTGACGACGCTTTTGAATTCGAGATTGTAAGACTTGATAGAGGCGGACATATAGGTAAAAGTTAACGTTCTATCAAATATATGATAAGCTAAGTGTTAATTAAATCTAAATACTTTGCGCACCATTATGTTGATTATTCTAAACTCTCACTATCTACAGACTTTTTTTAATCATATTATTTTTATATAATCAAGTAAAACCATGTTATTAAATAAAATGAACGTTATCTTAAAATACGTAACTGTATCAATTATGCAAATAACTATGAGAAATTAGGAAGTTATTCATTTTTTACGAAAATTAATGTATTAACTTTTAATATGTCAGCAAAACAAAACAAGCTACTTTTCAATTTTTACTTGTTGTTCTATATGCTTGTTTTGTTGATTTTCTGTTAATCAATATGATCCTTTACAAATAACACAATGACTCATTTCTTTCTCTAAATTGTTCATTTAATTGGCATTTAATTTATATCAATGTGATGGTTGTTTTTATGTTTACAATAAAATAACATATACTATATTATTCTACTTTAGCTATTGGCGTGGTATCAGATTATTATCCTGATAATCTTCTACCAGGATTAGCCAAAGAATCTTATGCATACCATTCAGACGGCAAGTATGTGTTTATTGCTTTATTGTTTAGATTCAGTATTACCGTAAAATTTAAATATTAAAGCGATTGAATTTATCAAATATTAAATAAATAAAGGAATTTAGCTTTTTTATTTAGTCACTGTTAGACATCGGATTCATACAAAATTTGAAAACAAGACAACACACATGGACTTGTTTCATTTGTTTCACTGTCACTCTGTCAGTTTATATGGACACACACGGGTTTAATTGCAGTACACAGATCGCGTGTACTTGATTGTATTAAGCTATAATCTTGACAATCTGCCGCCTTCTACGCATTTTTATATTGTAATCAAATCAAGAATCAAATAGTCATCGCAATTAAAGAACGACTTGCAAAACGTTTGATAAATTACCTATTGTGAGGTTATGTATATATATTTATGAATATTAGATTCAATGAGGTTGTACTTTCCCCCTCGTGGGATCAGATGAAGATACAATTGCAAATATATACATTATTATATTTATTATTATTAGTTTATTACAGTCTCATCAATGTACACAGTTAAAGTACATATAAAATACAATATAAATGCACATTGCCAATCTATAAGATTTACAAGAGACTAAAGGTTGACTTACTATTTACATGTAAAACTCTAAACATCTAAAATACCCTTGCTAATATAAACCAGAGTTGTGAAGAACACATGATAAAATGAATCTACTGATGTAATTAAAAATATTGAGGTAGCAAAGTAGCTCCAAAAATTCTATATAGAAATTATGTTGTGGTTAAATTTAATCAAAATCCGGTTTAGAAGATTATTAGCAAAGGTATTTTCTAGATAGTACATGTATATCTAAGAACACATAAAAGTTATTTAAAATAATGTCAGTTGTATAAAATTAGTTTTCTTCTATTCAATATGTTAAAAAACAGGTATTGGCAGTTAAAAATACAATGTCTGCATTTGAGAGAATATATCCTCTTTATCAATGTCTGAGAGGGCATCAAAACCATCGTTTAGCATCTGCGCTTCTCGAATAAAGTCGTTACGAATGGAATCATATAGAGGGCAATATAATAATACATGCTTTTCATCCTCTACAATAGTTTGACAGTGGGAGCACAATCGTTGTTCCACTGGCAAACCATCGTAGCGTCCTAACTCTATACCAATTGGAGCTGTGCCACTGCGAAATTTAGCTAAGGCACCCCTGTGTGACCTGTTCAAAATTAACTTACAATAATTTTCAGTTTCAAAGTTATTCTTGAATGTTTTATATAATCTTAACTTGTTTCTACCAGAGCCATTTCGGCCTGATTCTAGATTAACAATTATGAATGTTATCTTCCAGTACTTTAGGCAATATAATATTAAACAACTCTTGTTTTTGTATCGGATTTTCAACATTGCAAAATCGTTCCATATTATACATCTTAAACAACGTACAGACTTTAAAATTTCAATTCTTACATCTGTTACCTGACTTATCACTTGCCCATAAAAATATTTGTTTATTTAACCTCCCTATATTCATATTACTTAATCTCCAATTTGCTAAAACAGTTTTCCAACAAAAATATATTATAGGTTTCCAACCGATATCTCCACAGACTGCTGCATTTGGAATATATCTTCCAACATTCAAAAAGTAGCGTGCAGCTCTATTCTGCACAGCATTAATACAAGAGAAAGTGTCACAGCCCCAAACAGACGATGCATATGTGATAACTGGAACAACAGTAGCTTCGTACATTTTTGTATATGCTTCATAAGGCATACCTCCAAAAACTCTAGTTTTAGCAATTAACATTCCTAATGCTCTATGAGCAGCCTGAGCAACAGTTTTAGCTGTAATATTCAAGGTGTTCGGTCAAAACAAGACCGAGATATTTGTACTGTGTAACATAGTTTAAATTTGTATCTCCTATTTTAAACACATAATCTGAACAAGTTAAAGATGGATTTCTAAAGTGAAGAATGTTAGATTTTAGTGGGTTAACATTCATATGGTTTGTAATGCACCAATTATGAAGAACATTTAACATACTTTGAAGATCATTTTCACTTTCTGTTATAAGAACAATATCATCGGCATTTAACAGGATTGGTACGTTCTCACCATCAATATCAACCCCACTGCATGTGGCTTTCAGTTTCAAGGCCAAATCATCAATTATATAAATGGAGAATAAATACACAATATATATATTATAAAAATGTTAATTATTTTCTTCTTTTTACTTTTTTTTTGTCCACTGAAATAAGTTTAATAAAGGGCATTTTTCTTCTTGATTATTTGAAATGTTCTCTTCTGGTAAATATATTGATTTAACCACATTTGAGCAAACAGTTAAAACGCTAAACGAAATCTTTGTTATACTAAATATGTTAAGAGTACAGTAACAAAATATAAGCTGAACATATGAGTAAAGATACAATATATACGCTGTACTTTTTATGGTACAGACAATTAATTCATGTGTCTAACTATTGTTCTTTAAATGCAAATCAGTATGCTTATAAAACGAAACAAACGTTTGAACGTCTTTATCTTAAATAAAGACGTTATTTCAAAACATGTTCATTTAGAGAAGCTCTGCTGATACGAATTACTAAATTGCGTAGATACATGCACAAGAGAAACATAGTAACAATTAAAATAAATACTATAAATCTCCATTAAGGACACTGTAAATTAACCAATAAATGTACCGTAGATTTAAAGGCAAATTATGCATCATAAACAAATAATTTTTTACCTCTTTCGTGAGAACAATTAATTTTTTACCTCTTTCGTGCAAACATAAATTTTATAATGTTTAGATAATAGTTTTAAAGAATGTTAGATACTTGTTACCTGAGGAAAGCTGCGATACATGTGCACTAATTTGTTATAAAGGTAGCATGTAAACAAAGTAGTTATAAAATACGTATTAACTATAACTGTACTTATTGCCAAAGAGCAACAGATGAAACAGATGGTTCGGGTAATTGGCCGACGAGTAAATTTTTGCATAATATGAAAGAACATGAAAATTACAACGCTTTTGAGAAGTAAAAACAAAAGCATTTCTGAGGAATAATGGGCCTTTAACTGTGTGTCTTTATTTTTCCTATTTGCAACTGACCAACATAAACCTAATCAGTGATTTCAAATCAAAAAAAAAGGGTACCATAAAAACATTTTATTCCCCGTAGAAGGAGGATGTGATGATAAATGTTTCAATCTGTGTTAGTTTAATGTAATTAAACTTAAATATCTTTGTTAGTTTTACAAAAAGTTTTTTTATTTTCAAATTTGATGTATTTTTTTTTTAAAAGAAAACCCTTTTTCATTTGGAAAAAAGTATATTAAAAAAAAAAAAGCAAAAAAAATTTAGATTAAAAAAAAAAAGTTTTGTTTAGTTAAAAAAGGGACCAAATGATATAAAAATATTTTTTTTTGGGAAATCAAATAGGAAAAAATTAATGTTGCTTAAAATTAAAGAATTGTTTTTTTAATTTTTTATTTTTAAAATAAAAAATGATGAATTAAGTTAAAAATTTAATTTTCCCTATCGAAAAAATGCAAAAAAAATTTTTTTGCCATTGAAAAAATTTTAAACTTTGAAAATCTGTCTAAAAAATTAAAAATCCAAGTATTTGTGTGTTGAATGTTAAAGGTTTTGATACAATAGATAAAACTTGATCCCCAAATTTTTAAAAATAATTGTTAAAAAGATAAGAATATGTGTAAAAAAAAAAAGTTGTGTAATTTTAAAAAATTGAATTTTGTTCTTTTTATTTTAAGCAATGACTTTTTGGGGTTATGATTAAAATTTTTTCATTAAAATAAAATGAAATTAAAAGACTTGTTAAAGTAGATTTGAAATAGGTTTGATAAAAATTCCCTTTTTTTATATATCGGTTTTTAACTAATTGATGATTTTTTTAAATTTTTTAAAATTTATTTTATGATATGAGGAAAACGTGCAGGATTTTTTTCCGTTGATTATTTTTTTTGGTTTGAAAAAATTTTTTGGAAAATTTGGTATTAAATTACATACATAATAACACACATAAAGATAAAAAAATATCAAATTTTTTGAATTGTAAAATATTAAAGATATAAGAATCTTTCTAGATTGAAACATAATACATTAATGATATACACATACTCAGTGAAACGCTGCAAATCATTTCAGGTATTTTTACAACAGCACGGACGATTTCGAAAACATCATAACTTACTGATATCAAGATTATGTTCCTGTTACATTTAATTATATGAGAATCAAAAGATATTTGATTCAATTAATTGAAAGTCAGAGTAAAAATAAAAAAAATAAATGGAGACGCAAGCGTGTATCGTTGATATTCTGATCAGGTGATGATTTTGATTCTTGTTTGCCAAAACTTATCAAAGTGATCCGTTGGCATGGTTATTCCCGCCGAATTGATTTGTTAGTTAGAACAATGTCTCTAAACCATTTTCCTCGAAATACAGTTCAGTTTAACATCAACATTGTATTTGTTGTGTAAAATCAAAAAATTAAATGCATTGTTCAGTACAATACTATTTTGTTCGGACTTAATATTCAAATTTATTTTGCCCCAAGAAAAAACGTTTTAAAAAAAAGGAAATTGCAGTCTGGATTGTTGTATTAAATTTTTTTTTTAAAAAACGAGTTGTAAGATATAAAGTTTGTGTTAAAATTAAAAGTGCCCTTTTCTATTTTTTTTTTACTAACAAATTAAAAAATTCAAAATTTGATAAGGGGGAAGGGAGTTTAATAAAAATAAAAAAAGCGTTTCCCTTTTTAAAACTTTAAAAATTGTTCCCTTTTAAACCCAATGTAAAAAGAAAGGAAAAAAATTTAAAAATTTTCTAATTTTATTTTTAAATAAAATAAAAAATTAATTTCCTATTTTTTTTATTTAACTAACAGTGGGTTTTAAATAAATTGAAATTTTTAAATTTGTAAAGTAAAAAAGGTTGGTAGATTTTGACGAGAAGTTTTTTTTAAAATTAAAAAGATTTAGAAGCGACAACAGTTAAATGTTGCAATTCATACATCAACATCTTCTTTAAAAAACAAAAAAACAACAACAAAAAAACAACGAAAAACGAAACAGAATATAACAATGTTTTTTTGTTATTTATGTTCGCAGCGCGTCAATCAATCTTTTCACACTAGTATTATTATCGATAAACATTTTAAATATGCTATTGTTTTTTTTGTATTTTGGTTTTTGTTTTTAATATCAAAAAAGCAAATCATCACATAAGAAAAGAACATTCACCCACCACTGCGCACGTCTGTAATGAAACATCGAATATTTAACACTGTTATACTTACCATGTTTACGACAGTACCTTAAGAATTGCTGAGCATTCAATAGCTAAGTGTAGATTTAATCTCAAGTAATTCCGAATGGCGTTCTTTGTTTTATTTGTAAAAGTGTTTTGTGCAATTTCTTTAATGTAAGGTAATAATGTAAAAATATTATGCACAACAATTTTTTGTTTTTCCTTTTGTTATCTTTTTGTATCTAAAGGGTGTATATTGGAACGAAAATCTGATACCAACAGGAATGGTTGGGAGTTGGCGGATCGAATGGGTTAGAATTTATTTGAGTTTATAAGAAATTAAACTTAAATTTTCAACGCCTTTTTTAAAAAAAAAAAAGTTTCATTTTTTTTCCTTTATTAAAACAAATGAAAATCAACTTAAAATGATAAAAATGAAAGTTAGATTTGAAATTGATATTGTATTTTGTATAGACTTATTGATACTTTGTAATTAAATTACTGGAAAAAAAACCCAATCCCCCCCATGGTTGATTAAAGAGAACAAAAATTTTTTGATTAAAAGGGGTTTAAAATTAAAAAATATAAATGGGGAAAATGTGAAATGTTGTTTTTTTTAAAAAAATTTTATGATGTTTTTGGGAAAATAGTAAAAAATAGTTTAAGAACAAATTAAATTTTTAGGTGCTTTGGTGGATTTGTATTTTTTTTATAAAAAATTTTGGGGAATCTTTTTTAATTTTGGGGGGTTTGGATTTAAAACTGTTAATAGTTAATGATTTGTTTTAAGAGATAAATTAAACCCTTTTTTGGGACAAAAAAGGGAAAAAAATAGGTAGTATCATTAAAGGTTTTAGGTTTTTGTGGGGTTTTTCCCAAAAGGGGTTTTTATAATTTTTTAAAGATAGAAGGCTTGTTCTTAAAAATTATAATTTGAGGCCCATTAAAAATTTGTTTATCTTTTTTGGAAAAAAAAAAAGATTTTTAATGAAATATAAAAATAAGTGGTTAAAGATATTTTAGAAAAGCAATTAAATTTGTTGATAGCCCCCCTTTGATTTATCAGGTAAAATTCTCTTATTAAAGAATATAATTTTTAATTTAAAAGTTTCAATATAAATTTTTAAAATATAAAGGGGAAAAAAATTTTTTATATGAAATTTTATTTAAAATGTTATTGTTTATAAATTGCAGGTTTGTTTTTATGGTGGCTTTAAATTTAAATAAACGGAAATAGGTTAAAAAATATAGTGAATAAAGGTTTTTTTTTTTTTACGAATTAATGACCGTAGATTTTCCCACTATGTATGAAAGTTGGAAAATACGTTTGTATAGTGGTTTTAAAAGCAAAAGTTATGTCTTTAAAATTTTCTTATTAATCTATAAAAAAGGTAAATTTTTGATATGTAGGAAAAGTTTTTGTTATATGAATTTAAAGCTTTCATGACCTTTATTTTGTTAAGGTTTAAAAAATAGAAAAAAAAAAAAAAATTGTTATTTAAAGACAAATGTTTAAAAATAAAAGAGTAAATAAAGAGAAGATAAAATTAAATTTTGAAATTACATAAGAATGTTGTTTATTAATTTAAGTTTGAAAAGAAAATTTAGATTTAAAATTTTGGATGTGTTAATTTTTTATTTTTCAATTATTTTAAAATTTCGTTATTTAAATTTGCTTTTGTTTTTGATTGAAAAAAGGCTTTATTTAATTTAAAAATATTTTGTTTTTTAAAAAGAAAAGAGTTTGTTTATACATAAAAATTTTACGTTAATTAAAGGGATTTAGATTATTGTAAAAATTTAAATTTTTGGGGAAAAATTTTGGGAATTTAAAATAGAGGTTTTAAGGATTATTTAATTAAATGTTTTTTTATTTGATTTTTTTTAATTAAAAACAAAATTTTTTAAAAATTGTATTTATATAAAATTTAATAAAAAAAGTAATATGGATTTTGATTAAATTTTATTTTTGACCCTGAAAGGTTAAATTTTTTTTGTTTTATTCACTAAATAAAGTATTTTATTAAAAGACGTCCTAATTTTAAAATAGTTTTTTTTTTGATTTGAAATTTTAGATGGTATTTTTTATAAATTTATAATTCAAAAAGCAGGACACAAATTTTTTAATCTTTGTAAAAAAACGCAAAAACAATGCAAATTTTTTTCTTAAAAAAAATTTTAAATTAAAATAAAAGATATGTTTTTACATTGTAAGTGGGAAGTTTTAGCAAAGTTTACTGGAGGAATTTTGTTAATTTTTTTATAATTTATGTTTTTATATTGAAATCTTTTTGTTGTTTTTGCTTTCTAAAAAATGTTTTTCAATATTAGTATTTTTATATGCCAAATGATAATTTGTAGGGTTGATTTACAAAAAAGTTTAATGTTGCATTGCATTGTCTTTCTTTATTTTTACCCTGGCAATTTAGTATTAAAAAATATATGTGCGAAATTTAAAAGGAAAGTTTAAAAAAATTTAAAATTTTTTACTATGTAATCTTTTTCTGTTTTAGGGGTTTTACAGCTGGTTTGAAGGTTCGTAACGGGGGGGGAAAGTTTACCTTTTTTTTTTTGAATTAAAAGTTATTTTATAGAAGATATTGAATAGTGTGGTTTAATATAATTATTGAGCAAATTAAAATAAATTTATATGGGTTAATTTTTTGTTTTGATTCTCACAAAATATTTTCTTTTTAAATGACATATATTTAAGACTTAAATTGAAAAAATGAGTAATTATTCTAAGGGGCCATAGTGAAAGTAAATTAGGCCTTTTTAAAAGCAATTTTTTTATGCGAAAATTAGTCCGTTAAAAATGTCATAAAAAAGGGGAAAAATGAAATTTTGTTTGGGGTATGAGTTAAAAAATTTGAAAAAATTAAAACTTTTTGTAAAAAAATTAAATAAAACCCCTTCTAGATTTTTTCAGGATTTTTCTATAAAAGTGTCTATTTTTTCTTGAACGCAAAGTTTAAAATTTTTACGGCAAGTTTTTGTTGTTTATTTTCCGTACTTTTTCCGGTTTTTTATTGAAGATACGGCGGAAACGTGAATGTTTTAAAGGTACTGTGTTCTTGGGTGTTTCATTTATTTTAAAGCTGGTTAAAAGGGTTTACATTTCGTTGCATGAGGGTGGGAAAAAACTTAAAAATTTTGATATAAAAAGGGGGCTTAGTCATTTAAAAATATATTAGAAATTCCCTTAGTTACTTTTAAACTGGTAAAAATTGGGAATTTCAAAAAAGATCTGTAATCGGCCTTGATTTTAAAGTTTTCATTTCATTTTTATCCATTTCCCCTAGACCCCTTTTTTAACTTTAAAAATTGAAAACCGACTTCGTTTTTTGGTCCCCCAAATTTTTTTTAAAAATGTTAATCCGCCGTCCTTTTTAAAAACATTGCCCCTTTTTGTGCGGGTTGGGGTTTAAAAATAAAATTGAATGAACCTAATTAGTATTTTAAATTTCATAATTCAAAACGGCCAAAAATTTAGTTAATAAATTTTTATAATCTTGAAAATGAATTTTTGAGAAAAAAAAAAATTTTTAGTCAAAAAATTAGAAATTATGAAAAACGAAAAAAGGCGTTTTTATTGAGTTCTGTTGCGAATTGACAGGAGGTGGTTGGCATATGAATATTCAGAAAATTTAAAAGGTGAAAAAATTTGTCTTGTGGATTTTAAAACATTTATTCCCCAATTTTGCTTGTATTAATTTTTAAAAAATTACACCTTTCTATTTTTTAAAAAAATTTTTTTATTTAAATATATTTATTAACACATTAAGACATGTTATGACAGAAAATATTTTCCATATGAATTTTTGTTTTTTTTTTATTTTTTTAAAATTTTTAATATTTTTAAATGATTTCCCTACCTTTTTCGTTTTTCAAACTTCTGTAACCCTACTTTTTTAGCTATAAATTAGCATTGAGATTTTTTTTCCGAAAAAAATTTTGCACTGTTTTTTCATGAATTTTAAAATTTAGGGGAAAAATTATTAGGCGTACTCTGGTTTCTTTGATCGTAGTCCATATTAAAATAGCGGGTTTTTTATTACAAATGGCTATTTAAAAGTAGACTGTGCAAAAAATAAAATTTTTGGTCAGATTTCGTAATCGCCGAATAAAAAGGGAAAATTTTGTATTCACGGAGGGGTAATTTATTTTTTTTTAATAGAGTGATTATAAAAAGGGACTATTCAAAAGTTTTACAAAATTTTGTAAATAAAAGCATTAGGAAAAACCTTTTTTAGTTCTGCTAGTTTCCCCTTTCCCCCTTGCGCGTTGGTTTAAAAGGGATGGTTGATAAAAACTTCTAATCGAATCATTCATTGCTTTTTTTTTAAAAGAATTAAATTAGAGTTATATGGTATTATATTTATTTTCTTTTTGGGTGATTTTATAAAGCATTACGATATTTTTTTTTTTGATTATTTTAAATAATGGTTTGTTTTTCCCTTTTTGTAAAAAATCTTTTAAAACGAAATTTTTTTAAACTTAAAAAATAAGCCATTACAAGCTGTCCATTGTTTTGAAAAATGGGGGAAAAAAAAATTTTTTAAATTCATTTTTATTATATATAGTAAAAAATAGCTATGTTTCAACTGTTTTGAGTGTACTGACTATTTGAGTTTGGGGCCGGGCGGGAAAATATTTATAGCCCAAACATGTAAGGCGAAAAAAAAAATGAGTTTTTTTACGTCATAAAACTTATTAAAGGAAAGTAGGTTTTAAAGATAAACGTAGATTTTTTTTGAGAGTTAAGGTTTTTGTGCAAAACATTTTATATAGAAATTTTAAGAAAAAATACGACAAATTCGTTCCGAAAAAAAAAAATAAACTTTAGTTTCTTGTCTGATTTTATTCCCTGTCAATCTAAAACATTATAGACATTTAAATTTCATCCCTTGGGTTTGTCCTTTTTTTTACGAGAATTGATATGGAGTTTATGATAACTTTTTTTAAAAATCCCCTAGCTTAAAGTGTTCTGAAACACCCACAATCCCGTGGGTAAGTAAATTTTAAATGAATAAGAGGTGAAGTTGACCCTTTTTTAAAATTCTTTTTGGCTTTTTTTTTTTTTTATGTTATTTTTAAAATATTATTGAAATTGTCTAAGGTTAAAAATAAGAAACATTGAATTTCCCTTTTTTGTTTTTTTAAAAAATGGAAAGTTACGAATAAGAAAAAAAGGGAAATATGCTGTCTCGATTTTCAAACGTGGGGCATTTAGACTTATTACAATAGTTCCCCTACTACGCTAAACGGATTTAATATTAAAAAAATTTAAATTTTAAAATCATTTACTGGTACATCTAGGAATTTGATATTTTGGATTTTAAATAATTCTGTGATTGCCCGTAAAACATTTGGGAAATTGCGGTTAAAAAAATAAAACAAAGTTTTTTAAAAAAAAAAGAACAAGCTGTAAAGTTACTAAAATGTGCGTAAAAATCAACGAAAAAATGCGACAGAATTTACGAAAGAAATATCAAAATTTATTAATAGAAAAATGTTTAATTAAATCTACATTTTAAAGACTTTAAAATACGTATAGATTCCAAAAGGCGAAAAATGGGCCCTAAAAAGAATAATGACCTCCGGGGAGCCCTCGGGCATTATTATTCTTGCGGGCTGTTTATTCACTTCGGCCCCTATCGCGTGTATTAAATTCTTATCACATTAGCACTGAACGCAATTTAAAAAAGTACCCCTACATAGAAATGTCGTACAATTTGATGGGCAGTTCGAAGAGAATGAACATACTTTATTATCTAAAAATCAATAGACGTTAGATTACAGATAAATGCAAATTCAATCATGACATGAAATTATAAATAAGTTGACTGTATGTAGTAAAAAAAACATATTTTAAATATTGTTTTTCAAAAATATTTTCCTATATTTGGCCCAATATACCTGTTAAAGGTATGGAATGATGTTGAATTTAAGTAATTTAAATTGAACATTTCTGATGCGTTTAATAAATTTTCAGGATCTTTTCATTTTGAAAATGCTGAATAGGTGCTCGATTCTTGAAAAAATTCGCGTTAAAGCGTAACTCAAGGTAAGAAATTTAAATTTTATCGTTAATTAGTGGTTTAAAATTTGTAATGTCGAGGCTCGATGTCTATCCAAAAAAATCTTAGTTTCAAACATTTTTTTTCCGGGGGGGCCCGTTCTGTTTTCAGTTAGTTTCCTGTTGGAAAAATTTGGGAAATTTTTAAAAAAAATGAAATTTATGTAAATGTAAGGATAGTTTGCTTTATGAGTTTTTAAAAAATAAAGTTTGAAAGGTAATTCAAAAATTTTAGTTATTTCTAAATATTAAGTTTTTTTAAACAATTAAAATTACTTTCTTTCATTAGTTTCATTATTTTAGTGCTTTAAATTCCGTTAGAATTACGGGTTTATCTTGAAAGGGGCTAAGTTTAAAATTTTGTTTAAGAATTAAAATAATATAGAATTATCGGGTACCAAAATTAATGTTTTAAATAATTTTTATATATTAATTTTTATGTTTTAGTTGTTTTTTTTATATTTTATATAAATTTGCATATTAATCAAGTATTTATAAAAAAATTGCCTTACCCAGTGCGTAGATGTTTTTGTTAGAAATTAAGTTCCCTTACATGACAAGTTGATTTAGAAACACATACTTCTTAAAGTGTTCCATTTTTCATTATTAATAAACCCACAAGAAATTATTACGTCATTAGGCAAATTATGTTAACAATTCTATATGACTTTGCATGGGAAATTAAGCTTTGTAACTTTATAACTTAAAACGCTCAATACCATAGCTTTTCAACTTATTATTTTTGTTTTATTTTCAGAGTATTTGCGTGAGTATAATTTCTAATCATATCTTTCGAACATTATCTTTTTTATAGAGGTAGTAAAATCTTTTGTTTCAAATGTTACTCTAAATTTCTTTGTGATGAACATCAAAATTTATTAATTGTTATCATTGTCTTTACTTTCATAAAACATTGTTTGTTCTTGGTATATTAACCTTGATTGTATGCTAATAGAAATTTTTTATTTCAATATTGAATTTTGTTCAAGTTAACATAAATGGTTTGAGATACGATTCATTGTGGTATCTTTTAACTACAATTAACGACAAATAAGATTAAGTGTTGTTTTACATGTATTTAGATATCATTTATTATTGTCCAATCTTTTTTAATTCAAATTATAAGTTATACTGCTCTATATACGAGTGTATTGTTCTGAAAACGAAACTAAGTCTCTTCCTTAGACAAAAGTTTATGTAATTGTAAATCTAGAAATAATAAAATGTTAATAAATAAATTTTTACTTAACTTGTTATTTGGATGAAAACTGTCATATTAGCCTGAGGCCAAATGCCGAAGGCTATCATTACGGTATAAAGCCCAATAACAAGGCCTAATGAGAACACATAGTTATTGATAATTTGATTTATTATCTACACATAATCTTAAAACGTTAAGTACTTAGTGAACAAAAAATAACTAAATATAACATACCGTTGTTGTGAGGTAGAGCAAATGAGATTTTTGTTTAAAAAAATATGGCAAAATGTTTAATTGAAAAAAAACAACAACAAAAAACAAAGAAAAAAAAAGAACAAAAAAAGAAGATTCATAATGGTCGAGCTGGAGAGCCAATCAAAATTCTCCAATCTCATAATAGCCGAGTTTTCTCTTCTTGAATAATGACCTTGTTTTATGTTCATAATATCGTGGTGAACTTCATATAAGCCTTACATTTGAAATGAAAACGTCTTAATTATGAAAAGTTAATTGATGAAGTGCTGGAACACATAAAAGGAAAATAACGTGTATACTTGCTATCAACACGCGCACAGAAAATTATGTAACAGCGGATTTCAACTGCAATCATGTGTTTATATTCTGTGTAAAATATTAGAACTGACTATGCATACTTATTAAAATGGATATCTAACTTCAAAACATAAAAATTCTTTTGTTACCCACCATTTTTTTTATTGGGGACTTTGTACATTGTTATTTTAATTTAATTTTATCATTTATAGTTAACATATTGTTTTAAATTTGAAAACCCCAGTGGTTTTGGCAGGAAAAAATTTAAGCGCCGGATGAAACGATTATTTTTATTATTATGCATATTGCAATTACCCAAAAATAGAAAGGAAATAACAAAATCCCCTAAAGGAAGGCCCCATAAACGACAAAATTTTGTGAAAAATGTTGCAGGGTCGGTTTGATTGAGCCTGTTCATGGACGGTAATGAAAAGTGCAAGTTACCGTCCACGGCCCCTAGCACCGGCTTAAGCAGAATTCAACATTTAAACATGAAATAGTAAAATTTTGAATTTAGAAACATCCGCAGATGTGTTCATACGGCGGTTATCATGGAACCTTCAATGTGACACTTCCGTGCCATTCCATGAAAAGCGGCGTATGGTCCCCAAGTAATAAAAAGCGTGTGCCCTAAACGAGAAAACAATGGGCGGAACTAATTGAAACAGAATTTTGAAAGGGGATCAGAGGTTATGAAGCCTGCATATCACAGAAAATACGTCAAAAGACAAATTCAAAAAGCAGGCAACATATCCTAAGGGTGATTCAACATTATTCAAGTACGAATATTGGAACCACCTAAATAGAAAATGCCGAAAAGTTGAAACTAAAATACCACAAGTACAACAATAATGTCGTGCTGAACGATCTTCAAGGATTGAAAATACAACATCATTGATTAAATGTACGGGGATACTTTTTACAGCCGCCACACGGCACAAATAACACAGATGTGACTATGAAATAGAGAAATACAGAATCCCTAAAGAAGGCCCAACACGACAAAATTGAAAATGTTGCAGGCTCGGTTTGATTGAGCCTGTTCATGGACGGTAATGGAAAGTGCAAGTTACCGTCCACGCCCCCTAGCACCGGCTTTAGCAGAATTCAACATTTAAACATGAAATAGTAAAATTTTGAATTAAGAAACATCCGCAGATGTGTTCATCATCGGTTATGATGGAACCTTCAATGTGACACTCACGTGCCATTCCATGAAAAGCGGCGTATGGTCCCCAAGTAATAAAAAGCGTGTGCCCTAAACGAGAAAACAATGGGCGGAACTAATTAAAACAGAATTTTGAAAGGGGATCAGAGGTTATGAAGCCTGAATATCATAGAAAATACGTCAAAAGACAAATTCAAAAAGCAGGCAACATATCCTAAGGGTGATTCAACATTATTCAAGTAGGAATATTGGAACCACCCAACTAGAACCACCCAACCACCCACAAATAACACGGATGTGACAATGAAATAGAGAAATACAGAATCCCTAAAGAAGGCCCAACAATAAAGTTTCATTGAATTCCAGCCAGTAGGTGCAGAGAAGTAGCATTGAAACGATTATTGCTGTACATGCATACTGCATGACTAATCAAGTGCCATAACTTTATGTTGAAGGGTTTGGCCGGAACAAGGTCAAGATATGCGCATGTCATCTTGGAATTGATGGTTTCCATAAAATATTGTTGAATTCAAGGCAGCAGTTTCAGTGAAACAGCACGGAAACGATTATTTCTCTATATGCATACAGCATAACTAATCAAAAGTTATAACTCTGAGTTAAAGATCCTAACCGGATCAAGGCGACGATATGAGCATTTCCTCTTGGTATTGAAGGTTCCCATACAGTTTCGTTGAATTCCAGCCAGTAGTCGCAGAGAACAAGCGCGGAAACGAAATTCGGATGGACGGAAGGACGGACGGACAACGCCAAAACAATTCCCGCCTCCCGATTCTATCGGTGGGGGATAATTACATCATTTCAATAGAAAGATATGATAAATATCCAATAAACGTTTCGCTCATTGATATGCTAAACTATGATATATCGAAAACAATATATACAATGTTGTTATATGCTATCATTGATAGCAAGCATCCAATGTTTGCTTTACAGTGCTCCAAAATAGCTTTTTTTTTATCTAACACACTGTAAATGGTATACCATAACAATGGAAATGTGTATTGTGGCGCAATTCAACACAGTTTTACCTTTTAAAAGCGGTTTGGTGTAACCAATAATAAATGATAAGTAAATGTCTGTCTATACAACGTTGACAATGTAAGAAATTTATGATATGCATTTTTACACACAATTTCGTTTCATTTTCTGTTTTAGGAAGTACATGTAATTTTAATTAATGAATGTATAAAATGTGCAATCATAGCAATTTAGAGTATAAACCATTCAGTGCATGTGGTTATTTCAAAAGAGTTTTATTTAAAGATAAGATAAAAGCTAGATAACTAAACATCAAATAAAAAATAAATGTTATTTTCTTATTATTTATTTTCTTCTTATTAATCTAGACAGTAAAAGGAAGTTAAAAGGAGTGAATTGAGGTTTTTTGTTAGCCTTTTTAGATAAAAAATTGGAAAAAGTAACATCAACACAATCTTAGAAGGTTAATCGAAATTATGTATATCGTTTGTTTAACCTTGCTCTAGACAAGAAGTGATTTATAACCTTGAAGTAATAATGATTACGTCAAAAGTCTTATAAGTAGATAGTAATTTATATACTCTGTAGACTTGATTTCTAAAAAGTGGAGGATTTGTTTGTGTGTAATTTAACGGCTAAATAATAATCACCAAAAGGATGCCAGTAACTGATGAATAAGTACATGCGCTTAATTCTTTAGCCAAATATAAATAACATAATATGAAAAAAAGAATCACAGAACTATTTAACGGGGGAAAATATCTTGTTTGAAAACTGTTTTTATACACAAATATAAATATCTTTTTTAGACTGTTGGTCAGTGTAGAGGCACAGTTATCGTCTACATAAAATTGAGTAAATTTGCCTAAGTACTCTAAGTAGATCAACGTATATGAACTTATATATTATCAATAACAGCCTGAATGTGATGATTTTTTCATATATATTCAGCAAAGTTTTACTCTGAATTGTATATGAAAAATTCTTTAAAAGTAAGAGGACGCGGTCCTGACTTTGCCGAACGGCAGTATTAACCTTCTTAAAGGACACAAAACATACTAATGAAATAATAAAAAAGGTTGTCAAACTAATTACATCTTAGTACTTACAAACAATTAAATCATAAGCCTAGATGATCAATTACACGACAAATTTCGCGACTATACACCTTATAAGTGCCTAATTATCTCATGTATAATACGACACTGAGACGAATGCCCAGCAGCAGAACTTTTCAAAATATATATTTACATGAAATTATATTATAGCATTCGCCAGTAAGACAAAGAGTTTTTGATAATACTATAACCGGGAAACTTTCCGGTGTAATGCAATAAATGCCATTTTACAAACTTTGTCCAAAATCATTATTATCTATTTAGATTTTTTGTATAAAATATATTTGATCTTCATAACAAAAAACAGTTTTGTAACAAAAATGCCTAAAGTTTGTAAATCATTATAATTGATTTTGAACAAAACAACATCAATTTTAAATAATCATATCAAAATAATGTTTTTTGGTTGTCATCAAACTTTTGCAATAAAATCATGATAATGATATCTGTAGAACCGTGCCTCAGATTTTTTCTATCTTCAAAAAAATAAAAAAAAAATAAAAAAAATAATACGTAATGTCAATTTTTTTTTACCAAGCATATTACGTACTCAAAGATAATTGATTCGCTAATTGAGGTAACAATAATCATGTTTCCCTCCTTAAATGAATACCATTTCGTTTGTCCGTAGCAGTCTAGTCAGTGACGTCAGCGCATGGAGTGACAGACAAAATAACGCGTTGTCTTTTGAGTAAATATTGCCGATTTATTTTTATGCAATGCTTTGATTTAAAATATCAGCAATTGTAACAGGTAAACGTTTTAATCGACATTGTTAAACTAGTTTGCTGACATTGATCTTCCGAGTGTGTAATTAGATAAAAGGTGTATCGAGTGTGCAAAATACGTTGCATTCCTTGTGTTTATTTATAGTACAGAGTGATATATTTGCCGTTATTTTTTAATCAATTGCTTACAGAATGTCAATATCCTGTGGTTTGATATAAGATACAACTCTGATGTAATTCTCTATTGCCAGACAAATGAAAATTCATTAAGATACTTATTTCTTTGCAAGTAATGTTATTGGCATTAAGAAGAAAATATTGCCCCGTCGAGTCAAGTAATCGTGTAATTTATCATTAACCTTCCTATCTGGAAACAAATTCATTTTTGAATATAATAAATTTTAAGCGTTTAATATAAACAAAGAAAGTTAATGTGCACTAGTGCAATTTACTAGCTATTTGTGAGATAACGAAGTTCATTGTTTCTGTTTTTTCTTCAATACATTTCATCATTCTTATGTTTTATGTCATGTATTTGAGTCCATATATTTTAGGCTCTGTATAAAAACTACTAACTTCTTTTTCAAGTGTGTCCAACGACTGAAGATTAATATCCATGTTTGTTATTTTTGCATCAAGTCCTTTAGTATTTTCCATTAGATCATTATTGCAAGTTTGACCCCGATTTGAATTGGATACCGTTTTTCACTTCTGAATTCAAAAACACTATTATCCAAATTATTTACGTTATATAATGCACCGTTAAGTGGATTTGAAACCTCGCTCACTATCACTGAATTATCGTTTAATCTGACTTTGATTGTGAATATGTACTAAAGTATGAATTTGAATTTTCGCTAGATTTATACCTTCACGCCTTCAATCATTGTCATTTGTTGTTATCTTTACTGCTTTGTTCCTTTTCTCAGTCCTTGTACGATTTCCTTTCCTCATATTTTTTTATTGAATATCTAAATACATGTAATCATAATTCCATAAAAAGTGACAATTAACATTGTTTTTATCCGCTTATATTTTAATATATTTTCATTTTTAACTCTAAATTTTTATCGCCTTGACCACAAGATAAGGCGACATATGACATACAATGTGTTTGTTTAAAGAGGAATGTTTATTCTTGCATATCAGTCTGGCGTTTCCGTGAGTTTTACCCATTCCGGAAATTTCATCTGGCATGGGGGGTTCCAGATGAGTCGCGTGCTGTAAAATGGCACGATTAGGATGAAGTCATTTAACCGTTATGAATGAAGTTGTTATTCATTTGTAATTCATACACTGTTGTAAGAAAGTAGTTACGGATGTAATGGTATAAACTTTCATTGAAAATAAAGATAAAGAATTTAAAGTATCATGGAATATGGTAGAATATGCAAGAAAAAATATCTGACATATGTTTGCGGTTCGGATCGGAATATCTGTCCCTCGGTCACCCGCCCATGGGCAGGTCACCTCGTGACGGATGTTCCGATCCGAACCGCAAAATATGACAGATATTATTAATAACATATTTTTTTAAGGTAAAGATTAATTTAAACACCAGAAAACAAAAACCCTGATACAGTATATATATATTTTTTCCTGAATCAATTATGAGTAACATAAGTTGAAAGCTACACACTAAATACGTTTAATGTGGGGTATCTCTATAATCTATGGAACAAATTCTGAATATAAAAACAAATTGATTATGAAAGCACTAAAACATATATTTGTATCAAATTTTTTTACCAATTTCTTTGCTAAAACGTTTGTAAACATGATATAAAATGAATCTCTTATAATGCCGAGGTATATTGTATTCCAGACATTGTTTTAAATTTTGAAATGTATATGCATCGTCGAAACAACCTGGAAATGCGTTTACAAATAATATCAGTTTACTGTTATAATTGATAGATTCACAGTTGGATTTTTTACTGACAGTGCATCTAATGTTATTTTAAACAAACTAGTTTAAAATGTTACATACACTTTATTATTTCTTTCTTATCATCATTTACACGTAGGTTTCAATATTCTTTTTATGTCGTTAATGGACTTTTTAAAATCATTATGATCCTTTTTATCTGCTGTTAATGGTGTAGTAGTACGTTAGGGTAAAATCTTGTGAAATGAGAATACATATTTACATGTATATTGTTACACAGAATCGTCAGAATTTATGTGTCAATGTGTTTATGAAAAGGGAAACATTTTTTTCCATATTATAAAAGGAGCAGAACAGAAAAACAACTAATATCACATTCTAACAAACTACACATACTTTTTATTTTTTACATTTACGCTAGAATTTTGCATTTTACTTTTAAATTATTTTATCTTTTAGAAGGATCGTATTTGAACACAACGGGAAAGAGGTAAGCACTTGAAATAAATTAAACCATTGTTAAATTGAAATAGGCTACCTATGTTTACGTTTAACTTCATGTTAAAACAATTATAAACATATAAATAAGCATCACCAAGGACCTCAAAGCATGTACATCAACCTTTTTTTATAATTAATGACTTAAATTTACTTTATGGGTATAACATTTAAAACATATTAAAATATAAAACGTGAATGTTTGCAGTAAAAAATGTAAGTGCACAAAAAAGGCAATTAAAGCCAAAACGGCAAGTCTCCAGCCTTTCAACAGGTAATTGAGAATATTTTCTTTTAAAGATGCATAGACACAATAACAAACGAAGTATCAATATTTTATAACAGCAAATAGACTGCATACTTGCAGTCGTTCGTATTGTAGATCAGTATGCGTATATGATCACTTAGGTGCCACCTCGTGATTATTAATAGAGCGGGTATGCGAGTAAAATCACCGACATTTATAGCTTCTTTTTCAACAATTCAAAGTCCCTAGCAGAAGACATGCCTATATTTGTGACGGCAAATGGTTTGAATTGAACAACCTTAACCACCCGGCCACGGACGTGCACTTTTGTACTTAAATCATTAGGACTGATAAGAAAAACTTTCGTACGTTTAAATATCTATAGCAACTACTCAATCATACTTTTTTATTCCAAAGATAATGTAGAAATTGTGTAACAACAATCAATAGATACACATATATGCAAAGAACATTAAGCAATGTTTTCTCGTCATATTTTCATGTTCTTCGATCCTAATATATTGCTATTATTGTCATCCTTGAAATTTGCGATATTTCAAATGATATATTGAGTGTCGGTTAATTAAAGAATATTAAATAAATAATCATATCAAAATAAATATTTTTTCTTTTTATTTATTGTTTTATTGAAATTCCTTAAAAATGGTATTGAGTGAAAAAGAAGCATGCATTTCATTAATTCAAACTGCAAGCGTTATATTTTACACTATATTAACATAATTATAGGATGCAAAAAAGCTCGTTATTGATTTCTTATTATTGTTTATAAAAATGTTGTTTTATCATTTGCTCTGAGCTTGTTCTTGTCGTTTGTGATGCATTTTCAGATTTATAATCAGCAGATGTTTTGGGAAACTTTTCACTTTGCTGTAGGCATGAAGAGTCTAGGAGGAATAGTTAGAGTGACAAAAAACGCTCAAAACCAGATAGAAAAATATTTGAGCAATTGAACTAAATCGTTATCATAGCTCGTTCTCATTTAAAACTTGCTTGATGCTGAAATAATCCAAGAGTCAGTAACTACAACAAGCCGAATATATATAATTTAATGAAAAGGCATCGATTTATTCTTATTTACCAAATTGATATCGTTCTTGTCATAGACAGTGTATTGCGAACAAAAAAGATATTTATCACATTTTGTACAATGAGACGTTTTACAAAAATTGGAACAGAAGAAGCTTTTCTCTAGGTATTTCATCAAGAATGATAAGATAAATACTAAATTATGTAGATTCTATTTACACCATTTTTTGCTTCTATTCTAGAACATCGATTGATTTAGATTTCATTCAAACTATATAGTGTATGCATTAAGTATCTCTATGTTAGCAATTTTGTCAATTATGTAAATTGTTTGAGCTTTATCGGGCCTTTCAAAAACCTTGACACTTGATGACTATTCTTTTGTATGTGTATTTTTATATAAGAGATAAATATGCATTTCAAAATGTAAGAAAACAGCAGTTTTGAAATATATATTTTTTTATACTGATAAAATTAATGTTAAGGAATACGATTTCGAAATCAAGCATAATAATCGAATGCTTTACAATTTTTTTTTAATTTGACAGTGTTCTTAAATATGCATATTTTATCAATTCGACATTATGTTGCATTGCTTTTCTATAACACGTATATATGTATACAATTTTTTTCGATTATTCTTTTTGAAAAAAGTGTAAAGATGAACTTTTTTTTATTTGGAGAACAGTCAATTTAACAAAAATGTTTTTCCTTAATGTCTTTCTGAAAATTTCCTGATTTTTACTTTGATTACTTAATATCAGTTCTTTAAATTTTCTTTGTAAATTTTTCAATTGAATGTAAGATCTTTTAATTGTAGTATGTGTGCCAAATGACTGTTAGATATCTAATCTGATATGAAGATGTGGATGCCCCTTTGATGAAAAGATTTATTTCACTTTATTCCTACAAACTGTTCTTTTACAAATACCTTTTAATAAATAACAATAATAACTTATTTTCGATATTTACCATTTTGTCAAATTTCATGCCGATAGTGCGACAAAAGTTGTCTATTAATTATATAGAAATAGAGACGTATATTGTAATTACAATTCTATCTCACTTTGTCTATGCTATATGAAAACAATTGATTATTCTAAGTATTTGCAGTTATATTTTTCATGTAACATATATAAAGTTTACTTTTACTTTTGTTATTATTATAATTTCATATTCTGTTGTATCCAATGATTAACATTTTTTATTACTTATTTTTTGTTAAAGTACTAAAATGCAGAAAAATGTAAATATTCAGTTAGCCAGATAGCTAATACATTTATTGCGTCTGACAAATTAATCTTAATTTATGTCACGTGTATGACAACTTAGTGGTTATCATTAATTTCACCTACGATATTTTTTTTTATCTGATTATATGTTTGACTTAAAGAAAAGAATTAACAGGTTTTTGACATCTATCATCATCGGTCTTTTTACATGTTTTTGCTGTTTATATTTTTTGTCTTTGTTATTATAATTGATGATTTTTTTTTTAATTTGAAAATGTAACATTCGTGTTTACTGAATTTCATTTCAGGTTATTTATTTTATTAAGCGTACATTTCTAAACATTCATTGCGATTTAATTGTTTCGTTTAAGTTAACTGATCTTTTCGTTATATTCAATTCCATTCTTTGAGTTATTTTTTTCCATCTTAATGTTGACAATATTTTTTTTGCTACAAAGTGCGGTAATAATGTTTTGTCAACAAGTTTTTGGAGATTTTGTAGTTAATATGTGAAATTATGGTTAATACATATATGTTGAATGACTTTTTGGCTAAATACTTTTTACATATGCAACTCAATTATTACTTACTGAAGGAGAACCTTAAACTATTAGTGTTTCGATTATCTTATAAATAGAATAAATTGGATATCTGTATTTTGAGTAACACAAATTTGATATCTGTATCTTGAAGATAACAAATTTGACGTATGTTTTTTGAAATATACTTCTTTATTAATTGATATACGAGTCAGATTTGCTTAGACTCATGAAAGGTCAATATGCTTAATTAATTCAAAAATCTTGGTTGAAGGAAGAAGTATAAATATGGTGGAACATTAATGTTCCATACAAATTGTATTTGATGGAGTCAATTAAACTAAGTTTAAGGCCTAAATTAAAAATAGCTTGGTTTGCTGTCTCCCGACCGACCCTAAAAAAACGCTGCGCTCCGAAAAATTTTATTTGCTCTCGCCGACCATTTTTTTTTTTTTGGTGCCGCATATTTTTACCGATATCCGTTCAATAACGGCGTGTAATATTCTGGTTCCCGCGTATTATTCGTCACGTGTATCGACTATCAAGTACCGCCGGGTAAAAGTCGATTGTGTACACATCCGTTACAATTTTGCAAAACGAAAGTTAGAAGATCTTCAAGAAGACGAGTATTTTATCATCTCGTCAACATTTATTATTACGTTTATTCAACTTTGTTGAAATATAACCTCCACGAGAATGAATTTGTCTGGGCATGGGTCGATCTGTTGAATGACGTCGAGGATTTTTACCCGAAAAAAATCGGACGTTCTTACGGTATGCTTAAACAGTTAAATACTGGTTTGGGTTAAAAACTTACTGAGTGCTCATGTAATCGACTTAAAATAAAGTTTTTGTAAATAAATAAAGTTTCTTGTATGTACTCACTCATTTATAAGTACCAGTATTTATTTAATAATCATTTTCTTCAACCAGCAAATGCACTAATCTTATTGTTTTCAGTACCACCTGTCTTAGTATTTGAACTATTTCAGCACTCATTTATCACATTTTCTCATTATTGCAGGGCTTTAAGAATAGTCTTCTAGTGGCTCAAAATGCAAGGCACTGAATGCGGATAAACCAAAGTGTATTTACTCCAAGAATAAATTGACAGGGAAACATGATCTCTAAAAGTAAAACACAACCTTGAGAAATTTGATTACAACTGTGTTTCAGTCATTACAGTTGATGGTTAGTATTGGTATTGCACATTGTTGTGCTTATTTTCTTGAAATAGTGATGTCAAAATGTTTTTACATAATCAACTGAAAGTAGAAACCTGATTTTATTCTTTCTTACATATTTCCCATGGTGTTTGTATAATTAAAAAAGTTAAAATAATTGCATTTTTGGCAAAATCTGTATTGTATAAAGTCTAGCCTTCTGTCTGTTTTCATAGGAGATGCTCTGCAAGGGAGAGTGTTTGTATGACTGCAGATGTCATGCCAATCTCACGTGGAGTTCCCTTACTGTGCCTCCATACGACCAGATATTTGTGCCCATTGTGATGAGCCAGAAGCACAGAGAAATCCAGAACTGTTAACAAAGTTTAGGATTGTACTTCCAGTTTATGAGCAATGCATCAATGTCCACAAGAAAGACATTCCCCATAGTTGTCCTATAAAAAATGAATACTGTGAACCTAAATTTTGTTGGTATACTGTGGCTTAACTGTTAACTTGTCTGAAGTTGCTTAGTGTTTGAAGTTGTTTTTCTGGTTGTGTTACTAACTATTCATTAAGTGAAGATAAAATGTAAGCAGACTTTAAACTGTTGATGTATAATGATGCCTTTTGTTGTTCAGTAGTTATTTTGCATAATATATTTGAGTATATTTGTGTGTTTTAGTCATCCTCACACATGTTGGGTGAATGTTTGAAATTTTGCTTTTGTTACATGTATTTTTATTAAAAAGAACTATACTTCTTGTATTGACTAATTGAAAGATATACAAACTGAAATAAAAAGTAAGATATATCAATTTTAAAAATTTTTATTCGCATTTTTATTAAACCGTTTTTTCCAACAAACAGAATCAAACCAAAAACATGTATGTATTTCCAAAAAAAAAAAAAAAAAAAAAAAATGGCCTAAGGAACTATAAAATTGACAGCTTAGCTCAGTTATATACCTTAAAAGACACAAGAATGCAAAATTTAAACAAAGTTCACCTATGGTTTAAGAGTTCTGGAGATATTTCTTAAGTAAAAATTTGCTATTAGAAGGGCTGTTTTTCAGAAATGAGAAACTCTAAATATTCTATTTTATAATTATTATAAAAAAATGTTTTTAACATTTTTAAGAAACAAAACATTCAGCTAGCAAATGACCCAGCAAAACTATTTTTTGAAATATGTATATAAATCTTACCCTACCCCTTCCATTTTAAGTAGTTGTTTGATCATTTTTCTATTTGGAGTGCCTTATTCAAAATATCCCTAAAATTTACTCAAAATAGAGGCTGTTTTCAAAGTTTGCAAAAACATTTCTTGAAAGTATATTGGTTGCGTTTGTCAAATATAAAATACTTTTACCGTCAAGTTTTTATTTTATAAACTTTGAAAATATCATAAACCGTATTTGATAATAAATTTGGCTCAATTTAGCCAATAAATACCAATAATAATTTCATAATTAAAATGAAACACTTTTTGAAGTTTATTAACAAGAGGACCATGATGGCCCGAGTCGCTCACCAGCAACAACTGCTTTTCAGTGTTGGAAATTATTTTTCAAAAGAACTTGCTGAAAGGCAAGAAGTTCAGCTCTTTCGGCAAGTTCTGCTCAACTTAAACTTGCCCCTCTAGTAATAAACTTTCACAACAATGATTGTTTTAGCTTTTTTCTTCATAATAAACAATAGAGCCACTAAGATGGCCCGAGATCACTCATCTAATTCATCATTTCATTATTCACTATATAAATTAAAATATTTAGCCCTAATATTTTGGAAAGGCTTTGTTTAAATATGTATGTTGCAAGTGTGTTCCTATGAGACTATGTAGAATAAATGCAGAATATATGACCACTAGGGCAGTGTTAATTTTGACTGGACAATTCTTTTTTATAACTTTTTTGAATGAAAACACAAAATGTCACATGCAAAACATGTAAGATGTAGATGTTTGAAGTTGACAGTTTGTGACAACACATTTTTGATACATTCTGTATGGAAACATAACTGTTTGTTTGTTTGTTTCATTGTACGCCTTTTCCCGACAGTATTCCTGTCATATAGGCGGGTAGTTTCCTAACCATCGTTCCAGGAGAGTTACACCAGTACTAGACTACCTTCCTCTGTGCTAAACTACCAAAGTAACTCCCGGGGATCGAACCCACGCCAGAGAGGTAAATGGATTAGGAGTCATCGACTCTAACCCCTCGACCACGGAGGCGGTTAAACATAACTGTACCTGAAAAAATGACAATAGGTCAAACATTGTAAAAAATATGAAAAGTAGGCCAGTTGATATCAAAATTAAATTCAGCACAAGAAATTTCACCCCTTGTCCAAATTTCAAGTCTGTATGTCAAAAAACACAAAAATGAAGGTCAAATTATACAAAAAAATCACAGTTGTTTAGTTGATATCAACATTCATTTCGGCATCAGAATTTACAAACCTGATCCAAATTTAAAATCTGAATGTCAAAAAACAAGAAAGTATGTCAAATGGTGTCAATTATACCTAAAAAAAGGTCAGCTGGTATCAAAATTCAATTCAACATCTAAAATTAAACAAATTACACCCCTGATCTAAATTTCAAGTCTGTACATAAAAGACAAGAAAAGTAGGTAAAGCGATATCAAATATATCAAAAGTAGGCCAATTCATATCAAAATTCAATTCAGGATCAGAAATTAAACCCGTTGTCAAAATTTCTAGCAGGACCATCAAAAAACGACAAACTAGGTCAAACCATATCAAATAATAATATCAAAAGTAGTCAGTTGATATCTTAATTCAAATCGCATCAGAAATGATATTCCGGGTCCAATTTTCAAGTCTCTGTACACCATTCCAAATTTCAAGTCTATGTACATCAAAAACAAAATAATATGTGCAATGGTTTAAAAAATATCAAAAACAGCTCAACCGATGCAAAAATTCAATTATGCACATGAAACTAAGGTTAAACTGTATGTCCCAAAATTGATTATAATGTGCTTTCTAAAAATTCAAATCCAATTCAACAAAAAAAAAAAAAAAAAAAAAAAAAATACAATTTTTAACAAAATTCAACTAGAATTATCACTTAATGTGATTAATACCCCACAAAACTGCTTCAAAAAAAGAGGAAGTTACTAGTTACAGATACCTTGCAAAAGAACTGAAATTACGGTTGTGGACAATTAAAAATAGTTGTGGTTCTTGTATGATGCAATTCCGTTCAATGTGGTTGACAATTGATGAAGTGTTAATGAATAACTCTGTAATAAGTCCAAAAAGAGTTACGATTCTTGAGCACTGCACTTCCTCTTTTTGTGCTTGACCATTTGAATTCCAACTACTAGTTTTCAAGTTTTGCCATGGACAAAAAAAGTAACAAAGAGCATTAACTGTAAAAAGTCCAAATAGAGTTATGGTCTTGTGCACTGCACTTCATCCACTGCCCTTGGCAATTGTTTAAAGTTTATTTGAATTCCAACCATTAATTTTCAGTTATGCACTAGACAATTAAAAGTAACAAAGGGCAAAAACTCTTAAATGAGTCAAGAATAGCTATGGTTTCTGTGCACTGGACTGTCTCTTATAATACTTGACCATTGTATGAAATCGTATTGAATTCCGACACGTAGTTTTCAAGTTATGCAATGGAAAAGTAACAAATGGCAATAACTCTATTATCACTCTGCACAGAGTTCTGGTTCTTGTGCACTGCACTTTCTCTTATTGTGATTGACCTTTTTATGAAGTTGTTCTGAATTCCAAACAGTACTTTACAAGTTATGCTGCGGACAAGGAAAAGTATCAAAGGGCAATAACTCTGAAATTAGTGAAGATGGAGTTATGGTTCTTGTGCATGTACTTCCTCTCAATGAACTTGACCATTGTATAAAGTTGTATTGAATTCCAACCATTAGTCTTCAAGTTATGCTCTGGACAAGAAAATGCAACGGACGGCCGGACCGACCGACCAACCGACCACCGAGTGATTCCTATACACGCCCCCAAACTTCGTTTCGGGGGTATTTAAAAGAATGAGCATACAAATTCATCTTTGTTTGTAAGGCCCTTCGGCCTACTTTTTTCCTGATTAATGACCTACAACTGACCGTACAATGATGCAATATGATGTCTGAATTCTAGAGCTGAAAGATATTACACATCATAAACAGGTCATGACATTAAGACTTTCTCAATGCCATTGAATCTCTTGTGCATAACATAATTAAATACACATTCCAACATGAATTGTTTCCCTTTTATTATGAAAAGATATCTAGATATCCTATGCCAATCTTTGAGTCATAGAAATCTATTGAAATTTAAAAGATATAAAAGAATTGATAAACTATGTATGGGAAGCTGCATATCCTATTATAGGCCAAGTAAAATTGGTCTTTTCTATAAAAAAAATAATGACACTAACATTATCTCCTTTGTGTGAAGTCAAAACACGTTAATTTTATATTTAAAAAGAGATTGTGTATCCATTGTCAATATTTTCTAATATAAAATTTGAGCATAGAATATCTTTAAAATATAATTTGCAGAAATGTAATGACCTAGGGCATTTAAGCTTTAGCTTTAACAGGGCCAATCAAATAATTATGAGTAAACTTGATAAAAGACTTCCTAAGAGTGCTACAAAGTTTGGTGATCATCCGTCAAATATTTCAGTAGGAGATGATGTTCAAAGTGTTTCTATATTTAGCCTTTCCGGCCCCTTAAAGGGGCCAATCAAATTAATATGAACAAACTTGATAAAAGACAACCTAAGAATGCTACAAACAAAATTTGGTGATCATCCATCCATTATTTCTGTAGAAGGAGACCTTTAAAAGTATTTTTATTTTTAGCTTTAGCTGTCCCTAAAAGGGGCCAATCAAATGAATATGAGCAAACTTGATTTAATACTACCTAAGAATGCTTAAGACAAAGTTTGGTGATTTCAGTAGGAAATGATGTTTAAAGCCTTATCTATTTTTAGCTTTGGATGCCCCTAAAAGGGGCCAATCAAATTAATATGAGCAAGCTTGATAAAAGACTTCCCAGGAATGCTACAGACGAAGTTTGGTGATCATCCATCCATTAGTTCTGTAAAAGAAGACGTTAAAATGTTTTTCTATTTTTAGCTATAGCGGCCTGTAAAAGCGGCTATCAAATTTATATGAACAAACTTGATAAAAGACTACCTAAGAATTTAACAAAGTTAAATGATCTTCCATCTTTGCGTTCTGTAGTACAAGATGTTTAAAGGTGTTTTTCTATTTATAGCTCTGTTGACCCCTAAAAGGGGCAAATTGAAATGACATGAGCAAATTTAAGTCTGACTGTCACAAGGATGCTACAAACCAATTGGTAGGTAAATCTGCCCAGCAGTTTCAGAGAAGACGGAGTATCCCCCTTAGATACTAATTGATACATTTCCTTGTATACCCACAAGACTTCGAATCCAATATAATTTAACAGATTTTGTTTTAAGTATATCATGAAATTGTAAAAGAAGTTTCCTTGTCGTGATATTGTCAGAATTTTTTTTTATTTTCAACGGATATTCAAACAGAAAGCGAGTCAGAAAATATCAAAAATTTATCATGGGTATTCTGTTCTATGCATGACAATGCTTTATCTATAGCTTTTGCTTCAGCAGTAAAAATTACTGCATTATCTGGTAACATAGAACCTTCGATATCATACAACTATACATTCAAATAATATAAAATTAATCAGTAAAGAATCCACGATAATGTCGTTAGAACTTTTTGCCCAACCCTTTTGTATGTACACTTCATTATTTTTTGTAAAATTGTGAAATTGTATATTGTGTGTATATTTTTACAATACAAAATATGTAACTAAACATCAATGCAGAGATATACATTGCTGCCGAGCTACATGACCAGCTTGTTTCAAATGTCAAACGTATATTCACAACAAGAAACGGAAATCGAACACATACAAACAGCAAAATTGTTACTGTCTCTACACCAATTCTCCCATCGTCTCTTCGAGTTGGATACCTCAACGTTCGCGTTAAGGGTTACATTCTAAACCTATGCAGTGCTATAAATGTTCTATATTTGGTCATCATCATACAAAACAAAAACAAAAAACAAAACAAAATGTCTAAAGCAATCAATATTTTGAAAATGTAGCACAAACCATCAATATATTGAAAACTGTAGCCGATAATGTTACCTTCCTATTCAATGTTCGAACTGCGGAGGTAATCATTAACCAACCTCCCGCTCTTGCCCTGTGTGGGTTAAGGATAACAAAATCCGCCGTCAAAAATGTAAACAAAATATTTCGTTTCCAAATGCTCGCAAGCTTGTTTAAAGCCAGATACCGAAACAGCTGTCATATCCAGCTGCTGTGTCTAGGGCGGTAAAGATGGTTGACTCTGCTGTACAGGTTAACTTATGTAAATGTCCTCCTCTTGAGATACTGCAACCCTCTACAGACTAATAGTTCTTCATATAAATAGCCTACATCCGTGCAGACACAGTCACCTTCCAAATATTCACCAAATTAACCAGCTGCACCAGCAAGAGTTGCATCTCCGGAGAAAGTTTCTCGCCAAAAGAGCGGCTTGTTATCACAGATCGGCTGAAGAAGGAAATGCGGAACGCAGCCAACACATCAAATCAGTATGATGTTTAAGAAGATACCGAGTCGATGGAAGACGAGGACCTGAACATCTCTCCACAAGGAACAGCGAAAAATAGAAGTCCTATAAAGTTTCTTAAATAATAACAGAAATATATACCAATCAGAAATCATACTATTTTAAAATGGAACTGTCGTGGTTTAAAATCAAATTATAATGATTTACTTCTTATTTTGTCAAAATATTTTTTGAAAAGTACTGTGTCTTCAAGAGCCTATGCTGTCCCCTAAAGATAGTTTAACACTCAACGATTATACTCTTTGTAATCATATATGTACCAGCAACTCTAGAACATCAGGTGGTTCTTCAATTGCTGTTTTAAACTGTGTTCCTCAATGTCAAATAAAATTTAATACAGCATAACAAGCAACTTCCATCACCTGTCATTTTGTAAGGTCGTTTTAATGCCCATTATCCCATGTGGGGCATCCAATCCTATACTTTAATTCGTCTTACAATTTCCTTCGGACTAGACGTAGGGGTGATGTCGTTGCCACCTTCCGCAATAATTTCACCTTTCTCATGTAACATGTTGCTGTTTAAGTTGGTACTCATTCTGTCTTTTCTGAGACCGCCTTTGCCATACCATCTTATGTTGAATGGGATGTGAAAACCTGTTCGATCCTAGCAAAATAAACTAAGGCGTTTAACATAGCTGTCGCCAAATAGTACAACTTTTGTAGCCATATTTGTCATAAGACTGAATCAGTATTGTACAAAGCTTAATGTAGATAGAAATGTAAAGGAGAGTGATTTACTTCACATTTACATATATCCAAGCTGTCAACAGTTCAGATCTGTTACATACATGCATAGTCAATAATCGATGTAATCTTTTATCAAAGCAATAAAAGCCTGTTATTAAAGTATACCACATTTTGTTTACACTTTTATAGTTGTTACATATTCCTTTTTATTGTGATTAATAAACACTATAATGTATAAAATATTATTTTATATCATTGTTATTATTAGTTATTTTATATAAGTTCAAGTTGCTATTTATTCATTCATTCACTCATTCATTTATTTATTTATGTATGCATTTATTTATTTATTAAGGTATGATGCTACTATTCTATATATAACTTATATAAGTTAAAGTCAGATATACACTTTCACATCTCGTAATAAAAGTATTTAGTCCGTAATGTGCCTTTAAGGTAATTTTGCAAACACGATTAATTTCTTTGATATTGCGCATATGTGTTATAGTCTGACATTAAATCTATAGCGATTTTTAAATTAATTATGTAACATGAAATGTCGAACGACACATATGTTGACTCACATAATTGGTAATTTTGCTATAGAAACTTGCCATAAATGGGTACATGGAAGTGTTCAATTACAGAAAAAAGAAAAATAATGAAGACTTTGTGATAAATAGTTTTCAAGATAATGAGATATTTAAGGCTTCTGTGACCTAGAACTTTGAACTAGTGACCCAAAATCAATAGGTGTGAAAAATGAAGACTTTGTGATAAATGGTAACCAAGATAAAAAACGGAAATCATTTACCATTCAAGGACCCTGTGACATTGACTTTTAACCTTATGACCCCCAAATCAATAGGAGTCATCTACTAGTTATGATCAATCAATATGTGAAATATGACATTTTTGTGATGAATATTTTTCAAGATAATCAGCGGAAACTGTTCTGACATTTAAGACGCCATGTGACCTTGACCTTTGACTCAGCGACCCAAAAATCAATAGGGGTTATCTATTAGTTGTTCTAGTAACGTTGGAGATAATAAGTTTCCAGTTTCTAAATATAAATTTTGAGTTACTTAGTCAAAATTTCGAGTTAATAAGTCGAAATTTCGAGATAAGTAGTAAGACATTTCGAGTGACTAAGTCAAAAGTTCGAGTTTCGTTGTCGAAATTTCGAGTTGATAAGATGAAATTTCGAGATAAGTTACTCGAAATTTCGAATTAGTTTGTCGAAATTGCGAGTAAGTAACTAGAAATTTCGAGATAAGTTGCTTGAAATTTCGAGTCAGTTTCTCGAAATTACGAGTTAATAAAAAGCACAAACCTGGCACTAATGATCGTCCGTACGTAAATGGCAAGAGCAAAAGAAAATTATAAAACAGTGATTTTTTAAAAAAAAGTCATATTTCTATGTTTTGATTCATACTATTTTTATAGTTTACACTAACTTGGATTTATTTGTAAATCTTGCAATTTTGTTGAAGTTCAAAAACCGTTTTTACGATATTTTACTCAATTTTCGACTATTTTCAATTCAATTGTTTAAATATTTTAAAAAGGCCCGATCTTACCAAAAATTTGTTTGTTTTTTGTTTGGATTTTACGGCACGTCAACACATAAATGGCCATATCGTGCCGAATGCTAAAATAGGCTTAAAATATAATGTAAAACTCTGCAAAAGACAACGAAAAAGAGCCAATTAGATCCTCGAATACAAGTTTATCATTTTCAAATAATCGATGATGTTTTTTGATGGAATTGTATTAAAGAGTTCCTTAGGTGAATTTAAATTATAAAATCTATTACAGGCCTGTGAAAAATCATGACATTCCAGAAGAATATGCTTGACAGTATAATTTTCATTGCAAGCTACACAGAAAGGGGCATTGTCATTCGTGAGGAGATAAGAGTGGGTAACTTTAGTGTCTCCAATTCGGCATCGAAGAAGGACTGTTTGATCATGGCGGTTTGACAAAGACAGAGATGGTGATACATCAAGAGATGGGTTTATATCATGAAGTTTATTAAAGACGTCATTGTCCCAATTTGCTTTCCAGATGAAACGAGTTTATTTATAGCCGTTCTACAATCAGAAGCAGGTAACAATAAGTCAGTTTTTTGAAAATTTAAAGATTGTTTAGCTTAAGCATCTACTTTTTCATTTCCTCGTATACCTACATGACTTGAAATCCAATATTATTTAACAGATTTTATTTTAAGTATATCATGAAATCGTTAAAGAAGTTTCTTTATCATGATATTGTCAGAATATTTTTAATTTTTAATGGATATTAAAACAGATAGCGAGTCAGAAAATATCACAAATTTATCATGGGAATACTGTTCTATGTATGAAAATGCTAAATCTATAGCTTTTGCTTCAGCAGTAAAAATTGATGCATTATCTGGTAACCTCATACTAGATGTAAAATTATTTTCAAACACAGCCGCACCTACTTTGCAACCTTCCTTTGAACCGTCCGTATAAATATGTATAAACTCTTCACGTTCTTCCTTAATTGCTAGAAATTTCTCTTTGAAATATTCATGTGAATTTGATGACTTTTTTATATTTGAAAGGTTAATATTTATTTCAGGGGAATTATAAGTCCAAGGTGAAACATCCTCATCGTCATTTTGAAGGATACTGTCTGGACTAATTTTAAGTTTATCTAAATCATCTTTTAAAAGAAGGCCTAATGGTTTAATTGTCTTTGGTTTGTTAACAAATTTTTCAATATAACTTGGTTTTGAAAATTATATTTTTGGCTGGATTTATGCTATTTGATGAAATTCTAGTTGCACATTGAAGTGATAGCTTTTTTCGACGAAGCTGAAGCGATGGTTCCCCAGCTTCCGCATATAGACTTTCTATAGGTGAGGTGCGAAATGCACCTAAAGCTCACTAAAGATACTAAGTTTGCGATACTCTTCCACAGGGTCTTGTAAAACTGTGATTTCGCTGCTCTTCGTTTCTCTGCGCAGTGAAGCATAAAGGACTGCAAAAATGGCACCTGTGTGAAGGTCAGTACACGGTGTATTTTGGTAACACATAGACCGTGTTTTGTGTAGAACTGAAGGTTTCTGTAGTGTACTGTGTACTTTTTTTTATCCTTCAATGTCAAACACAGGCGATTGTCCAGTTTCATATTGTCCATGTTGACACCACATGACTCCGCCATTCTGACAGTGTGTTCCGATAGATCGTCTTTTGTAATTGTCACTCGTTCCGGGGCTAGTGGGAAATCTGAAAATGAAAGAATTTCTCATATTTACCAATGCATTATATTTTTTTTCTTGTCCAAATATGTACACAAATGAAAGATATACCAACAGAGTGAGTACGGAACGGGCTTTAAGATAAAAAAACATCTTGGCGTGTTACTATATGTCGAATTAAAATAAAAGTGGAAAAACAAATATCATACCATCGTGATCATCGTGCAGTTCTGGTGGATAGCTCAAATCAACCTCTAAAATGTAACCATGATCATTATCTGGTGGTATTTCCGCAAAATCAATTCTGTCTATCTCATTTCTTTCGAGGAAGCGAAATCCGTATGCTGGGAGTCTTGCCGAGGTCATTGTTGATGTATACAGCCCATTGAAATCCATGAAGTCAATGTAGCTGTTCTCTTCGTTTTCGTTAAACATTTCTTTTGGCATTTCGGCGTTGTTTGCCCGGGCATACCTCGGATTTCCAACAACTGCAATACCACCTGTGAATGAGAAAATATCTAAGGTTGAGTAATACCAGAAACAATGAAATGTGTATTTCTTTATCAAGAAATCTACAAACATTTCAAAAGTGTCTAACTGTCGTTAACGTTTGAAAAGGCTCACTAAATCTCTATTTAAAGAAGTGTTTGTCATTTAACGAAAATAAAACATAACAGCTGTTCAATTAATCAAGTATTTGATTGATTGATTAATTTATTTATTCCTTTCTAAGTTACATAATTAATTATCAATAACTTACTTACTTAATAAAAAAATTAATCAATTAATTAATTAATTAATTAATTCTAAACTTACCCCTTATAGCATTTTCTATCATAAGATGTGCTTCGTGGGTAGTTTGCAGTCCAAGTGAAGTGCCACTGAACCGCAAGGCGCTTTCCCATGCAAAGCTAGCGAGCGTATAAAACCTAATAGGGTCCAGTTTAAGGTCCTTCATCACAGCTGTTCTCAGACTGCTGACAATATCGGCCGTAAATAAACAGTCTGTAATCAGTGCCAATTCCATTAGTTTTTTAAGACTTTTTTCGTTAGCTGAGTTCCAGACGTTTTTCACGACTCGGTAGTCGTCTTGTGACAATGTCGTATCCTCGATGCAGTCACCGAACTGTTCAATTGATGGCAGTTCTGACTCGATCAGCTCCTCTGGACCTCTTATGTAGTCCCTACATAACGGTATTTTACAAAGCTTGTGTTCATTAGCTGAGCACGGCCAGTACGTATTAGCATGCACGAAAGCGCCATCACCTTCTTCCGCTCGAAGTCCGTCTACAAGAGATCTAAGTGGGTCCTTGAAGAAATTCTTAAAGTCGATGAAGCGGCATCTGTTTATGGTCAACCCTGCGTACGAGTCTATAGTCCTTGGAATGACTTTAATGTTATCGACGCCATGAATATCAGCTGCGCACACTAGAATTCTTCCGTCGTACACGGAGAGGTCGTTTAAAACAACAATAAGATGGTTTGGTACCTTCAGTTTCAGGTTACAACCCATACAAGCCCTGCCTCGAATCTTACCTGCAACAAAGCAACGTGTACGATAATTTAAGTCAATAAGTGAAATAACATCATCAAAATAATAATAATAAAGCAAACATTATCAAGCACATGTGCAAAGAAAAGAAAATTAATTGTCTTTAGACAAATGTTCACATATTTGAAAATAAAAACTCAATTGAGCTGAGAAACAGCTGAGGAAAATATCTGGATTAAAATGAATTCAACCATAATTTTACATAACCAATTACACATAGGACAGGACTGTGACAACCCGGGATTTACCTGACTGTAAATATAGACGAGTACTATTCTGTTTAGGATGGCTGAAAACCACATTTTTCGTCAACAAATTCCCTGACCGGTGATAATTTTTTACAAATCCCGCCAGACGTGAAAAAATGAGATGTTATTTATTTGTTAGCCAATGTAATTTGTTAATTTTGACCTCTCGCGCAAAGGTTAGTGTTCATTAGATTTAGTTGTCATGAAATTTTAACGATTGAAAGGGATGAGGCCACTAATAAATTCAGGTCAGACTAATCTATACTAATCAAAAGTTCTAACGCTCGTCTAAAAATGGACTTTACTTCAAAACGAAGAAATGTACACATATGAAATATTCACCACACGTATATTATCAAATGTAGTTATTGTCTACATGAACGTTTTGATAATAGCTTCATGCTTGAGAGCACACAAGCTTGGTCAGTGAAAATCGCTTTTCTCGTGCATAATCGCTTCACGTGAATTTTCAATCAATAAATTTCGAACAAAACACTTCTTAGCGTATACACACATGTAGTCATAACAGCCATTTCATTGAATGATTCCGTAATTAACAAAACAAACGTTTTCGTTACAATACGATTTAATAACACTAATAACACTAATCGAAATATAATAAAACAATTTAATACACCATATCTGGTTCTAAAATTCCAGTAGTTGATGAAGCTAAGTTTTTAGGAATTATATTTGATAAAAAAAAAACTTTCTTTTATACCACATATTAAACATCTGAAAACTAAATGCCTTAAAGCTTTAAATTTACTTAAGGTTTTATCAAGTACAAATTGGGGATCAAATTCTTCCACATTACTGAAATTATACAGAAGTCTTATCCGATCAAAATTAAATTATGGTTCTGTAGTATATGGGTCTGCAAGAAAATCGTATCTTCAAATGCTAGATACCATACATCACCAGGGTTTACGTTTAGCTTTTTGTTTAGCGCGGAGGAAGGTAGTCTAGTACTGGTGTAACTCTCCAGGAACGATGGTTAGGAAACTACCCGCCTATATGACTGAAATACTGTTGGAAAAAGGCGTAAAATGAAACAAACAAACAAACAAACGTTTAGCTTTAGGTGCTTTTCGCACTTCACCTGTAGAAAGTCTATATGCGGAAGCTGGGGAACCATCGCTTCATCTTCGTCGAAAAAAGCTATCACGTCAATACGCAACTAGAATTTCATCTAATAGCAAAAATCCAGCAAAAAATATTATTTTCAAACCAAGTTATACTGAAAAATTTGTTAACAAATCAAAGGAAATTAAATCATTAGGCCTTCGTTTAAAAGATTATTTAGATAAACTTAAAATTAATCCAGACAGTATCCTTCAAAATGACGATGAGGATGTTCCACCTTGGACTTATAATTCCCCGAAAATAAATATTAACCTTTCAAATATAAAAAAGTCATCAAATTCACCTGAATACTTCAAAGAGAAGTTTCTAGCAATTAAGGAAGAACATGAAGATTTTATACATATTTATACGGACGGTTCAAAAGAAGGTTGCAAAGTAGGTGCGGCTGTGTTTGAAAATAATTTTACATCTAGTATGAGGTTACCAGATAATGCATCAATTTGTACTGCTGAAGCAAAAGCTATCGATTTAGCATTGTCATACATAGCACAGCATACCCACGATAGATTTGTGATATTTTCTGACTCGCTTTCTGTTTTAATAGCCATTAAAAATAAAAAATCTGACAATATCATGGTTAAGAAACTTCTTTTACGATTTCATGAAATACTAAAAACAAAATATGTTAAATTATATTGGATTCCAAGTCATGTAGGAATACGAGGAAATGAAAAAGTAGATGCTTTAGCTAAACAATCATTAAATTTTCAAAAAACTGACTTATTGTTACCTGCTTGTGATTTTAGACCGGCTATAAATAAACTCGTATCATCTGAATGGAAAGCAAATTGGGACAATGCCGTTTTTAATAAACTTCACGATATAAACACATCTCTTGATGTGTCACAATCTCTATCTCTGTCGAACCGCCGTGATCAAACAGTTCTTCTTCGATGCCGAATTGGACACACTTAAAGTACCCACTCTTATCTCCTTACAAATGACAATGCCCCTTTCTGTGTAGGTTGTAATGAAAATTTTACTGTCAAGCATTTTCTTATTGAATGTCATGATTTCTCACAGGCCCGTAATAGATTTTATTCTGTAAATTCACTCAAAGAACTTTTTAATACAATTCCATAAAAAACATAATTGATTATTTGAAAGAGATAAACTTGTATTCTAGGATCTAATTGGTTCATTTCTATTGTCATTTACAAAGTTTTACATAACATTTTAAGCTTTTATAGCATTCGGCACGATATGGCCAGTTATGTGTTGACGTGCCGTAAAAATTCAAACAAACAAACCATTCGCTCAAACACGAAATGACACTTATCACTAATCTTTTAATTGTTTCGTTTGATTGGTTTCGTTTGAATGCGAATTGAAAGCATTCATTCGACCACCCTGTTTGTCACCTTTTATCGTGCACGTTGAAGCACGTTAATCACTTCCGTAGCAACATGATTGTCACGAGACATGCCAGGTAGCAACGTTTTGATTGGACAACGTACCCATATCTGTAGCAACGCATTATCGCGAGACATGTCTGGTCGCCACGTTTTGATTGGACAACGAACTTGTTTCTGTAGCTACGCAAATTGACACCCTTCCCGATTGGACAACGAACTTTAGTAAGCTGTACTTATAAGGGGTGTTTGCTCCCCAATCTACACACATCTAAAACAACTTTATTTTTGCTACTCAGGAAGATAATTAAGTAAAATCAAAATGCAGTCAAGCAGAGTTGCCTTGGACAGCGAGAGTTTTTTTTAAGTTAAACGTTACGGCAGAAGGTCTTGTGTTTGCAACGATTGCAAACACAAGAAATCAAGGTATAATGTTGTCGAAGCCTGCGCTGTTAAGACTTTTTTCTCAAATGGGGCTTATTGCCGAAGCATGTGAGATAGGCGCGACCATGCAAGCGCAGGCACAGTCACGGGCGTGTCTGGGCAGCCAACAGCATCCGGTGGACCTGACGGCAAGCGACAGCGATGATGATGACGATGATAAGGAGAATGTTGATCCCGGTCTTCCTGGGATACAAAAACTCAGGATGCGCCTGTTGTTTTCCGACTCTTCGGAGACAACGCCAGATAGTCCGGATCAAAGCCAAAATGATCAAGAGATTTCAAGTGTAGATTCGGCGTCGGCATCGCAGATGCAAGACGAAGACAAAGAAATGTCAACTATAGGTTCGGCATCCGAGATGGAATGCACGGGGGATGGAGTCGAAGGTGATATGGATTACGGGACGGACGACGATGAAGTTTTTCTATGACTGGCTGACCCGTTAGTGTTAAGAATAGCCAGTCTTCTGTCCCTAAAAGACTTGAGAAGTTTAAAAATGACATGCCGTCGCATGAATTTCGTGACGGACATGTCAGTCTTTTGGATCCGACGTATTCGGAATGACTTCAAGTGTGACTTTTCAATCGACGACGGCAGGCAAGCGAAAATAGTTTACCAAATGCTGAAGGAATGTTTTAATTCTGAAGATTTTCGATTTTGTTTGTAAATTTTTTTAAACTTTCAAAAATTAATGATTTTATTTTCTGTATTTTTATTGTTCATAATTATGTCCATGTTTGTATTGTATTTTATATCTGTAAATGAGTCAAATTGGACGATTAATTTGGACTAGGTAATGAATAAATAGTTTTTACTAATTTTTATACTAAAAACAATGAAACACCGTCTTAATAATACTTTATAGAAAAGCGAAGATTCCATGATAAACCTTTTAACTTAATAAAACCAAGGAAGACAACGGCATGAACTAATCCAAACAAGCAAAAAAAAAGAGAGAAGGAATATGATTGGTGGAATCTCGTTCCAACACGAACCGACACAAATCAGAAACGTATGTTTTCCGTTACAGCACGATTTAACACTAATGAACAAAGAAATAAGACCATTACAATACAATAAGAATAAACCCAACAACAAGACAAAAAGAAAGAAGATGATTGGTGAGATTTCGTTCCAACACGAATTGGCACTTATCAAAACAAACGTTTTCGTTACAATACGATTTAATAACACTAATAACACTAATCGAAATACAATAAAACAATTTAATACACCATATCTGGTTCTAAAATTCCAGTAGTTAATGAAGCTAAGTTTTTAGGAATTATATTTGATAAAAAAACTTTCTTTTATACCACATATTAAACATCTGAAAACTAAATGCCTAAAAGCTTTAAATTTACTTAAGGTTTTATCAAGTACAAATTGGGGATCAAATTCTTCCACATTACTGAAATTATACAGAAGTCTTATCCGATCAAAATTAAATAATGGTTCTGTAGTATATGGGTCTGCAAGAAAATCGTATCTTCAAATGCTAGATACCATACATCACCAGGGTTTACGTTTAGCTTAAGGTGCTTTTCGCACTTCACCTGTAGAAAGTCTATATGCGGAAGCTGGGGAACCATCGCCTCATCTTCGTCGAAAAAGCTATCACGTCAATATGCAACTAGAATTTCATCTAATAGCAAAAATCCAGCAAAAAATATTATTTTTAAACCAAGTTATACTGAAAAATTTGTTAACAAATCAAAGGAAATTAAACCATTAGGCCTTCGTTTAAAAGATTATTTAGATAAACTTAAAATTAATCCAGACAGTATCCTTCAAAATGACGATGAGGATGTTCCACCTTGGACTTATAATTCCCCGAAAATAAATATTAACCTTTCAAATATAAAAAAGTCATCAAATTCACCTGAATACTTCAAAGAGAAGTTTCTAGCAATTAAGGAAGAACATTTGTTTGTTTGTTTGTTTCATTTTACGCCTTTTCCCAACAGTATTTCAGTCATATAGGCGGGTAGTTTCCTAACCATCGTTCCTGGAGAGTTACACCAGTACTAGACTACCTTCCTCCGCGCTAAACTACCAAAGCATCTCCCGGGGATCGAACCCACGCCAGAGAGGTAACTGGATAAGGAAGAACATGAAGATTTTATACATATTTATACGGACGGTTCAAAAGAAGGTTGCAAAGTAGGTGCGGCTGTGTTTGAAAATAATTTTACATCTAGTATGAGGTTACCAGATAATGCATCAATTTTTACTGCTGAAGCAAAAGCTATCGATTTAGCATTGTCATACATAGCACAGCATACCCACGATAGATTTGTGATATTTTCTGACTCGCTTTCTGTTTTAATAGCCATTAAAAATAACAAATCTGACAATATCATGGTTAAGAAACTTCTTTTACGATTTCATGAAATACTAAAAACAAAATATGTTAAATTATATTGGATTCCAAGTCATGTAGGAATACGAGGAAATGAAAAAGTAGATGCTTTAGCTAAACAATCATTAAATTTTCAAAAAAACTGACTTATTGTTACCTGCTTGTGATTATAGACCGGCTATAAATAAACTCGTATCATCTGAATGGAAAGCAAATTGGGACAATGCCGTTTTTAATTAACTTCACGATATAAATCCATCTCTTGATGTGTCACAATCTCTATCTCTGTCGAAACGCCGTGATCAAACAGTTCTTCTTCGATGCCGAATTGGACACACTTAAAGTACCCACTCTTATCTCCTTACAAATGACAATGCCCCTTTCTGTGTAGGTTGTAATGAAAATTTTACTGTCAAGCATTTTCTTATTGAATGTCATGATTTCTCACAGGCCCGTAATAGATTTTATTCTGTAAATTCACTCACAAAGAACTTTTTAATACAATTCCATCAAAAAACATTATTGATTATTTGAAAGAGATAAACCTGTATTCTAGGATCTAATTGGTTCATTTCTATTGTCATTTACAAAGTTTTACATAACATTTTAAGTTTTTATAGCATTCGGCACGATATGGCCAGTTATGTGTTGACGTGCCGTAAAAATCCAAACAAACAAACCATTCGCTCAAACACGAAATGACACTAATCACATATCTTTTAATTGTTTCGTTTGATTGGTTTCGTTTGAATGCGAATTGAAAGCATTCATTCGACCACCCTGTTTGTCACCTTTTATCGTGCACGTTGAAGCACGTTAATCACTTCCGTAGCAACATGGTTGTCACGAGACATGCCAGGTAGCAACGTTTTGATTGGACAACGTACCCATATCTGTGGCAACGCATTATCGCGAGACATGTCTGGTCGCCACGTTTTGATTGGACAACGAACTTGTTTCTGTAGCTACGCGAATTGACACCCTTCCCGATTGGACGACGAACTTTAGTAAGCTGTACTTATAAGGGGTGTTTGCTCCCCAATCTACACACATCTAAAACTAATTTACTTCTGCTACTCGGGAAGAAAATTAAGTAAAGCCAAAATGCAGTCAGTCAGAGTTGCCTTGGACAGCGAGAGTTTTTTGAAGATGGACGTGACGGCAGAGGGTCTTGTGTTTGCAACGATTGCAAACACAAGAAACCAAGGGATCATGTTGACGAAGCCTGCCCTGTTGAGACTTTTTTCTCAAACGGGGCTTATTGCCGAAGCATGCGAGATAGGCGCGACAATGCAAGCGAAGGCACAGTCACGGGCGAGTCTGGGAAGCCAACAACATCCGGTGGACCTGACGGCGAGCGACGGTGATGATGATGATGATTTAAAGGAAAATGTTGATCCGGGTCTTCCTGGAATCCAACAACTCAGGATGCGCCTGTTGGTTTCGGACTCTTCGGAGACAACGGCAGATAGTCCAGATCAAAACCAAGATGATCAAGAGATTTCTACAGTAGATTCGGCGTCGGCATCGCATATGCAAGATGAAGATAAAGAAATTTCCACTATAGGTTCGGCATCGGAGATGCAATGGACGGGGGATGAAGACGAAGAAGGTGATATGGATTACGGGGCGGATGACGGCGAGGTATTCCTATGACTGGCAGACCCGTTAGTTTTAAGGACAGCTGAAATGCTGTGCCTAAAAGACTTGAGAAGTTTCAAAATGACATGCCGTCGCATGAATTTCGTGACGGACATGTCAGTCTTTTGGATCAGACGAATTCGAAAGGACTTCAATTGTGATTTTTCAATTGACGACGGCAGACAGGCGAAAACAGTGTACCAAATGTTAAAGGACTGTTTTCATTCTGAAGACTTTCGATTTTCTTTGTAAACTTTTTTAAACTTTCAAAAATTAATGATTTTATTTACTGTATTTTTATTGTTCATAATTATGTCCATGTTTGTATTGTATTTTATATCTGTAAATGGGTCAAATTGGACGATTAATTTGGACTAGGTAATGAATAAATAGTTTTTACTAATTTTTATACTAAAAACAATGAAACACCGTCTTAATAATACTTTATAGAAAAGCGAAGATTCCATACTGAAACCTTTTAACTTAATAAAACCAAGGAAGACAACGGCATGAACTAATCCAAACAAGCAAAACAAAAAGAAAAAAAGAGAGAATGATTATGATTGGTGGAATCTCGTTCAAACACGAACCGACACAAATCAGAAACGTATGTTTTCCGTTACATCACGATTTAACACTGATGAACAAAGGAATAAGACCATTACAATACAATAAGAATAATTAAACCCAACAACAAGACAAAAAGAAAGAAGATGATTGGTGAGATTTCGTTCCAACACGAATTGGCACTTATCAAAACAAACGTTTTCGTTACAATACGATTTAATAACACTAATAACACTAATCGAAATACAATAAAACAATTTAATACACCATATCTGGTTCTAAAATTCCAGTAGTTGATGAAGCTAAGTTTTTAGGAATTATATTTGATAAAAAAACTTTCTTTTATACCACATATTAAACATCTGAAAACTAAATGCCTAAAAGCTTTAAATTTACTTAAGGTTTTATCAAGTACAAATTGGGGATCAAATTCTTCCACATTACTGAAATTATACAGAAGTCTTATCCGATCAAAATTAAATTATGGTTCTGTAGTATATTGGTCTGCAAGAAAATCGTATCTTCAAATGCAAGATACCATACATCACCAGGGTTAACGTTTAGCTTTAGGTGCTTTTCGCACTTCACCTGTAGAAAGTCTATATGCGGAAGCTGGGGAACCATCGCTTCATCTTCGTCGAAAAAAGCTATCACGTCAATACGCAACTAGAATTTCATCTAATAGCAAAAATCCAGCAAAAAATATTATTTTCAAACCAAGTTATACTGAAAAATTTGTTAACAAATCAAAGGAAATTAAATCAGTAGGCCTTCGTTTAAAAGATTATTTAGATAAACTTAAAATTAATCCAGACAGTATCCTTCAAAATGACGATGAGGATGTTCCACCTTGGACTTATAATTCCCCGAATATAAATATTAACCTTTCAAATATAAAAAAAACATCAAATTCACCTGAATACTTCAAAGAGAAGTTTCTAGCAATTAAGGAAGAACATGAAGATTTTATACATATTTATACGGACGGTTCAAAAGAAGGTTGCAAAGTAGGTGCGGCTGTGTTTGAAAATAATTTTACATCTAGTATGAGGTTACCAGATAATGCATCAATTTGTACTGCTGAAGCAAAAGCTATCGATTTAGCATTGTCATACATAGCACAGCATACCCACGATAGATTTGTGATATTTTCCGGTCGCTTTCTGTTTTAATAGCCATTAGAAATGAAAATTTTACAATATCATGGTTAAGAAACTTCTTTTACGATTTCATGAAATACTAAAAACAAAATATGTTAAATTATATTGGATTCCAAGTCATGTAGGAATACGAGGAAATGAAAAAGTAGATGCTTTAGCTAAACAATCATTAAATTTTCAAAAAAACTGACTTATTGTTACCTGCTTGTGATTTTAGACCGGCTATAAATAAACTTGTATCATCTGAATGGAAAGCAAATTGGGACAATGCCGTTTTTAATAAACTTCACGATATAAACCCATCTCTTGATGTGTCACAATCTCTATCTCTGTCGAAACGCCGTGATCAAACAGTTCTTCTTCGATGCCGAATTGGACACACTTAAAGTACCCACTCTTATCTCCTTACAAATGACAATGCCCCTCTCTGTGTAGGTTGTAATGAAAATTTTACTGTCAAGCATTTTCTTATTGAATGCCATGATTTCTCACAGGCCCGTAATAGATTTTATTCTGTTAATTCACTCAAAGAACTTTTTAATACAATTCCATCAAAAAACATAATTGATTATTTGAAAGAGATAAACTTGTATTCTAGGATCTAATTGGTTCATTTCTATTGTCATTTACAAAGTTTTACAAAACATTTTAAGCTTTTATAGCATTCGGCACGATATGGCCAGTTATGTGTTGACGTGCCGTAAAAATCCAAACAGTCAAACAAACCATTCGCTCAAACACGAAATGACACTAATCACTAATCTTTTAATTGTTTCGTTTGATTGGTTTCGTTTGAATGCGAATTGAAAGCATTCATTCGACCACCCTGTTTGTCACCTTCTATCGTGCACGTTGAAGCACGTTAATCACTTCCGTAGCAACATGATTGTCACGAGACATGCCAGGTAGCAACGTTTTGATTGGACAACGTACCCATATCTGTGGCAACGCATTATCGCGAGACATGTCTGGTCGCCACGTTTTGATTGGACAACGAACATGTTTCTGTAGCTACGCAAATTGACACCCTTCCCGATTGGACAACGAACTTTAGTAAGCTGTACTTATAAGGGGTGTTTGCTCCCCAATCTACACACATCTAAAACAACTTTATTTTTGCTACTCAGGAAGATAATTAAGGAAAATCAAAATGCAGTCAAGCAGAGTAGCCTTGGACAGCGAGTGTTTTTTTAAGTTTAACGTTACGGCAGAAGGTCTTGTGTTTGCAACGATTGCAAACACAAGAAATCAAGGTATAATGTTGTCGAAGCCTGCGCTGTTAAGACTTTTTTCTCAAATGGGGCTTATTGCCGAAGCATGTGAGATAGGCGCGACCATGCAAGCGCAGGCACAGTCACGGGCGTGTCTGGGCAGCCAACAGCATCCGGTGGACCTGACGGCGAGCGACGGTGATGAGATGATGAAAAGGAAAATGTTGATCCGGGTCTTCCTGGAATCCAACAACTCAGGATGCGCCTGTTGTTTTCGGACTCTTCGGAGACAACGGCAGATAGTCCGGATCAAAACCAAGATGATCAAGAGATTTCTACAGTAGATTCGGCGTCGGCATCGCATATGCAAAATGAAGATAAAGAAATTTCCACTATAGGTTCGGCATCGGAGATGCAATGGACGGGGGATGAAGACGAAGAAGGTGATATGGATTACTGGACGGATGACGACGAGGTATTCCTATGACTGGCAGACCCGTTAGTTTTAAGGATAGCTGAAATGCTGTGCCTAAAAGACTTGAGAAGTTTCAAAATGACATGCCGTCGCATGAATTTCGTGACGGACATGTCAGTCTTTTGGATCAGACGAATTCGAAAGGACTTCAATTGTAATTTCAAAAGACGACGGCAGACAGGCGAAAACAGTGTACCAAATGTTAAAGGACTGTTTTCATTCTGAAGACTTTCGATTTTCTTTGTAAACTTTTTTAAACTTTCAAAAATTAATGATTTTATTTTCTGTATTTTTATTGTTCATAATTATGTCCATGTTTGTATTTTCACTATTGTTTTTTAGTTAATAAATCGTTAAATTATACTATCAAATGTTTTTCGTCGTCACTTGTCATCAGCTTTATTCACAGTGTTCATCCAGTTTTGCCGTAGTGATGATTTAGGAAGATAATCATCACATGTCATTTTTCAGTTTAAACCACTTATTATCATTTCCTAACGTTAACCTCAGCATAACTAGAGGAATACTGTAAATAAGAGTCTGCAATTCTTATGTTATTTTGTTGTGATTAATGCTTCTGAGGGATCACTTTGTTTCCAAAATTTAAATTTTTATAGAGTGGACAAAACCCCACCACTTAATTTTATAGAGTGAACAAAACCCAAACACTTTAGTTTTATAGAGTGGACAAAACCCCACACTTATCAATTATAGGGCAAGATTTGATGAATTAAAATATATATAATATACACATTTTTTCACAAATTATTTTTTAATTTCAATATAACATGTGTGTAATATATTGTGTACGCATTAATAACAGGCTCACAGACTGGTTCATTTGCCCGAAAGGAGTGAAGCAGGGGTGTAATTTGTCGCCGACACTTTTTGCCATCTTCGTAAATGACCTTGTTCAGGAAATTAATGACCTTCACCTTGGAATTAAAATGAATGAAACATCATCAATCTCAATGCTACTTTATGCGGGATGATATAGTTTCTCATCAGTAATAACTCCGAAAATCTACAGATAATGCTTAATACCATGCATAACTGGTGCAAAAGCGGTGGAGGGTGTTGATTAACTGTGAAAAGTCAAAGGTTTATTGCATTTCCGGAAAAGGACGAACAAAAAGCAATGTGATCACATATTTAAAATAGGTGATAATTCTTTAGAGACAGTAGACAGATATAAATACTTAGGTGTTATCCTCCACGATAAACATGACTTTACATATAACTGTGAAGCTTTATCAAAAGAGTGCTGGTCGTGCTCTTGGTGGAATTATATCAAAAATACATTATTTCAAAAACTGTGGATTTAAAACATTTCAGAAACTATACAATTCCTGTCGTGATACCCATTTTTGGACTATTGTGCTTCTGTTTGGATGGTTATAGAAACTTTCAATCGTCAGATAACACACAAAACCGGGCCATTCGCTATTTCTTGGGAGTTCATAGATTTACTCCAAAACTTGCGCTTTCAGGTGAAACAGGTTGGATACCGTGTAATTACAGACGTTGGTTGTGCATGATCCGTTATTGGAATAGACTTGTGAAGTTACCTAATAATAGGATTACGAAACAGGCATTCAACTGTGACTATGAGAAAAGTGATACAATAAATAATTGGTGCAGTGAAGTGAAGAATATAATGACGAAATTAGACCTCAGTGATCATTTTGAAAATAAATTGGCCATCAATATGGACTGTGCCAATTCAAAAATGATTCAATATTACGCAGACATATGGACTAATGATTGTGAAAACGTACCAAAACTGAGAACTTACACATTATTTAAGACATCCTTCACATGTGAAAATTATTTATTATTAAATTTAAAAAGAAATGAACGCTCATTATACGCGCAGTTTAGATGTGGTATCCTACCATTAAGAATAGAAACCGGTAGATATAGCGGAGAATTGCCTAATCAAAGACTTTGTATTTTGTGCCAAACAAATCAAATTGAGGACGAAGCTCATTTCCTTGTTGTGTGTCCCATTTACAATGATATAAGAACTGTTGTTTTTGGAAATGTTATTTCAAACAATTTATTTAATACAATGGCAGACAATGAAAAACTAGTTTACCTCGTAAACAACCATCAAAATAAAGTTATTAAATTTATTGTTCAAGCATATCTGTTAAGGAGAGATTTATTGTATAATAGATCATGATTAATTAAAATTGAACTGTCCGTAAATGCATAACATGTATTGATATGAATTTACTATTATGTTAATAACATGTTAAAAACTATAACACATGCTCAGAATATGTTATTTTGTTAAGGTGACTTATAGGTCCTATGGGCCGGGTGTTTATCTTTGTGTATTTATGTGTATGTATAAACGTATAACACATGTCACTATAATAAAGAATTTACTTACTTACTTACTTACTTATAGGAATGAACAATTTTATTGACAATGTATGTACATCTTTCATGTGCAATATGCAAAAAAGGTGTTACAAACTGTACAGAAAAAACTTAATCAAAATCCCTGAAGAACAAAACAGATTATTTATTGATGTTTTGATTGCAAAAAAAGGTGTTACAAACTGTTAACGGAAAACTTAATCCAAATCCCTGAAAAACAAAACATGATAATTATAGCATATAGCATTTATTTCAATAGCAATATAATACAATGAATGAGATTAAACAAACAATATACAAACTGTTTATTTAACAGTTAAATCGACATAAAAAAGTAGTCATTTATTTGAGACTGTGCCCCATTTATGACCTTGAATTATCCATTATTAATAGTTTCTTCAATGTCATTTCTTCAATTTATTTATATAAAAAATAAACTACTTACTATAATTTAAGAATTTAGCACATTTTCATCAATTAATGATTAAAAAAGCACATTTTGTATAGCACATTTCTAATTTATTCAGTTGAGTCTATTTTCCTTCATTGTACTTAATTGTACTTAGTTTAAGCGGATACAGTGGCCGATAGCCTGAAGAAACTCAGGTACAGTCTTCTCCTTGTTGATGAGTTGTTCACACATTCTTTTGAGTTTCTGCTGATGCACAATTGTTTGTTTTTTAACACGTTTACAAGAAAGTTCACCACGTTGATACTTGAGCTCCTCTGTTTCTACAATGGCACAGTCTTTTTGGAGACAGTTGATGACTGTCCAGATAGATGGGTTAGAGTGGCCAACCAAAACTCAGAACCAATTATTCCAGGACTCACAGAAATTGTTAGTTAAGGGTAGCGTCATGGACATTCCAGAGTTGCAAATCTTGGAGCCATGCGCCGGAATGTTAAGATTCCAGACTTGGACATCACAGACTTAAATGGGCCATGCACATATGTAGAATCAAAGTAGTCAAGTAATTGATTATCAGGAACTGATTCTTTAAGATATAACATAACATCAGTTGAAACGCCTATGGAAAGCAAATTGGGACAATGCCGTCTTTAATAAACTTCATGATATAAACCCATCTCTTGATGTGTCACCATCTCTGTCTTTGTCAAACCGCCATGATCAAACAGTTCTTCTTCGATGCCGAATTGGACACACTAAAGTTACTCACTCTTATCTCCTCACGAATGACAATGCCCCTTTCTGTGTAGCTTGCAATGAAAATTTAACTGTCAAGCATTTTCTTCTGGAATGTCTTGATTTTTCACAGGCCCGTAATAGATTTTATAATGTTAATTTACTCAAAGAACTCTTCAAAACAATTCCATCAAGAAACATCATCGATTATTTGAAAGAGATAAACTTGTATTCAAGGATCTAATTGGCTCTTTTGTATTATCCTTTACAAAGTTTTTACATAATATTTTAAGCCTATTATAGCATTCGGCACGATATGGCCATTTATGTGTTGACGTGCTGTAAAATCCAAACAAACAAACAATCAGAAACGCCAGCCTTACAACTCAGTTTGGTTCTATTGGAACATTCCGTCATTATTATGCTGCTGACCGTTCCAAGGCGGCGCCCCTCTGTGTTCCTCAGATGTATGCCTATGTCGTTTCTTACTGTTTTGGTGACACTTTTGCTTGTGTCCCTTTTTGTTTTCTCGTCCAGGGTAAGTATCTTCCCCATTGCCTCTAGTTTTTATTTCTTTGATTAACGCCCCCCCCCCCTTCCCCCGGTCTCCTGGTCCCATCCCCTTTGTGGGCATATTATTCTTTTCTTTTAATTCCTAATCAGTTACAAATTATTAATCATTTAATGATTAACCCGTCCGTGCTCTGTCTTTGCCCTGTCCTGTTTTTGTTTGGGGTCCGCCTGGTTTCCTTGCCACTGGTTCTTGTTGCTTGGTCATATGGGGGTTGCGTTCATTGAACGCCGCTTTTCCTTGTTGATCTTGTTTATCATATCATATTCTTTAGGGATTCTGTATTTATCTATTAAATGGTCGTAACATATAATTAATTATTGACACAAATACAACTTTGAAAAAAGTATAAATATAGATAGAAAATAAAGACAAGTTACATTGTAACATCAATTTTTTAATGATAAGTAAACATAATCAACAAGAAGAGTGGCATTTAATAAACGCAACCCCAGACGATATAGCAACACAGGACCACTATAAAATAGATAAATACAGAATCCCTAAAGAAAGGCCAACACGGCAAAATTGAAAATGTTGCAGGCTCGGTTTGATTGAGCCTGTTCATGGACGGTACTGGAAAGTGCAAGTTACCGTCCACGCCCCCTAGCACCGGCTTAAGCAGAATTCAACATTTAACATGAACTGGTAAAATTTAGAATTTTGAAACATCCGCAGATGTGTTCATACGGCGGTTATCATGGAACCTTCAATGTTACACTTCCGTGCCATTCCATGAAAAGCGGCGTATGGTCCCCAAGTAATAAAAAGCGTGTGCCCTAAACGAGAAAACAATGGGCGGAACTAAATAAAATGGAATTTTGAAAGGGGATCAGAGGTTATGAAGCCTGCGTATCACAGATAAGACGTCAAAAGACAAATTTAAAAAGCAGGCAACATATCCTAAGGGTGATTCAACATTATTCAAGTAGAAATATTGGAACCACCCAACTAAAAAATGCCGAAAAGTTGAAACTAAAAATACCACAAGCACAACAATAATGTCGTGCTGAACGATCTTCAAGGATCGAAAATATAACATCATTGATTAAATGTACGGGGAGACTTTTTACAGCCGCCACACGGCACAAATAACACGGATGTGATCATAAAATAGATAAATACAGAATCCCTAAAGAAAGGCCAACACGGCAAAATTGAAAATGTTGCAGGCTCGGTTTGATTGAGCCTGTTCATGGACGGTACTGGAAAGTGCAAGTTACCGTCCACGCCCCCTAGCACTCGCTTAGCGGCTAGTTGTCCCGAACATTAAACCCGTACTGTACAAGTCAATGCTAAATAAATTATTTATCATTTAATGATTAACGTGTCGTTGCCCTGTCCTTTTTATGTTTGGGGTCCGCCTGGGCTCCTTGCCATTGGTTCTTGTTGCTGGGTCATGGGGGGGGGTTGCGTTCATTGAACGCCGCCTTTCCTTGTGGATCTTGTTTTTCATATTTTATAAATACATGTTAATTTTAAGTAAAATAGGTGTTCGACTCAAATAAAACCATACATTCCATAGTGATAAATTGCAAATACAATAATTGTTTCATGTTGTCGTTTAAAAAAATCAGCGTTTAATGACTTTGTCATGGTGCATTACACGAGTGCGACCTAAAATGTGTTTGTGATCCGTAAAGCCAAACATAATTTGCATAAACCAAGAAAAGCATGACATTTCTATACGTGTATTGTGTAGTTTCAAGACGGTTGCTAGAAAGGTGATAAAATATACAATTCAATTATGCATAGACCGTTGCTGTTATTGTTATTTTAACAGTAGAATGTGTTAGTCCGCGGTCGTACGTTGTTTAATTTCAAAAATTTCAAATCTTTGTTAGGTTTAACGGCACAGTGACAAATGACTGGCCATACTGCGTCGACCACTATAAATGACTGCATATATGAACAAATGTTATGCCACTGCATTAAAACAACACTTAAAAGTAGCAACATCAGTAGATTTACAATTGAACTTTGATATGATGTAGGAATGACCTCTGATCCCCTTTCAAAATTCCATTGTATTTATTTCCGCCAATTGTTTTCTCGTTTAGGGCACTCGCTTTCTATTACTTGGGGACTGGCACGGAAGTGTCACGTTGAAGGTTCCATGATGACCGCCGTATGAACACATTTGCGAATGTTTCTAAATTTAAAATTTAACCATTTCATATTCTGCTTAAGCCGGTGCTTGGGGGCGTGGACGGTAGTTTGCTCTTGACAGTACCGTCCATTAACAGGCTCAATCAAACCGTGCCTGCAACATTTTCAATTATGTTGTGTTGGACTTTCTTTAGGGATTCTTATTTTCTCTAGTTTTGCGTGTGTATTGGGAATAATCAACATTTTGAACAAGAAAAAAACAAACAGAAACGGTGGCTATTATTAATTTTCATTTTTGGCCGGGTTGCACTGGTGCAAACCCGGGTAATAGTATGGTGAATGTTGGGCGGGCGGGGGAAAAAACTTTCGTAACAGTTTTCTCAGCAACTACTTATCACAGCCTCTTGATATTTGGCATACAGCATTGACACATGGTCCCATACCGTGGGATTCGATTCCAGGTCTGTCGCTCATCCACTTCCTGTTTATCCACTTTTAGTTAAATTAGTTAGATTTTTCGACATTAATGGTCAATGCTAGGAAATTTTTGTAACAGTTTTCTCAGCAACTACTTATCACAGTCTCTTGATATTTGGCATACAGCATTGACACATGGTCCCATACTGTGGGATTCGATTTCAAGTCTGCAGCTCGTCCACTTCCTGTTCACATTAATGGTCAATGGTAGGAAATTTTCGTAACATTTTTCTCAGAAACTACTTATCACAGCCTCTTGATATTTGGCATACAACATTGACACATGGTCCCATACTCATGTTACTGTGGGATTCGATTTTAGGTGTGTAGCTTAAATCCACTTCCTGTTTACCTACTGAATTAAATTTTCGACATTAATGGGTCAATGGAAATTTTTTTTTCGTAACATCACAGCCTCATGATATTTGGTGTACAAATGCAACCCGGCCTTTTCTGTCTTTGACCCATTTTTTGTGTGGTTAAACGGCACATTACAGAATTAACAATACTGCCGAACACTATAATTGTTACAAAAAAAGGTAAGTATAAGTCGAACCACATCAATACAATGAATTGTTAATGTTCTTCAATTATTACATTGAAAGAGATGATGAAATGATTAATGTTATAAGCGATTATTTAATGTTATGATTGCTTCTGAAAAATGTTCTGCATTATGTGCTTTGCTATGCGGGTTTTTTAAGAATTAGTGACGTTTTGAATATAAAACGATCTGATATAGAATTTACTGATACATATTGTTCGATTTATATTGAAAAGTCAAAAACTGATGTATACAAAGATGGACAACATGTTATAAAAGCTAAAACGGGAAAATATTATTGTCCAGTTGCTCATTAAGACAGATATTTACAAACTGCAAAAATTCTTAGCACTTCTGACGAACATATATTTAGGCATGTGAAGTTGTGTAAACGTTTGTGAATTAAGAAAACCATCAATTAAACCACTGTCTTACACTAGGAGGGAAAATGTTAACTGAATTAGGGTTAGATCATACTAAATACGGTTTTCCGGAGCGGCAACATTTAGTGCTAATACATGTAATAAGAAAACTCCGAAAACTTGAGATAGACTTTGGAAAAGACATAGGCGTTTCTGCCAAGGTTAGTTATTCCAAACATTATCTTGAAGATCTTTTGTAAGTTTCCTTAAATCTAGATATATAATGTATATTTTAATATTTAGATAATTACTGCCAAATACAGAGTATCAGTATAACAACAAGCGATTATGAAATGTCAAATCATAATTAAAAGCTAGAACATCTAGCAATAAAGAAAAGAGTAATCAACTAAATAGGAGTCCCTCGGGGATCATTGATGCCAGCACTATTAAGTGTTAAGAATGGAGTACGGCTCAAGCCGGTGCTATGGGGCGTGAGGGATGTTGCACGTATTCATTATTCCTTATGTACAGACTCAATCAAACCGAGTCTGCAATTCTCTTGTAATTTTGTTGTAATCTATGCTTCCGAGGGGCCGCTTTGTTTCTGCATTTTTTCAATGCTAGTTATTCTTGCATCGATAATCAATCAGATGACGAACATGAGAATGTCCTCCAACGACTAGACAGAGACATTTAAACAAAATATGTATTCTGTAACACTGACAAAAAGAATTACTTTTCGGGATGGTGAAGACATATATAATTGTTCCAGGGTTGAATAGATTGAATAACATCCGTAACATAGTAATAAGTGACACTCTATAAACTGAATACAAGAAATGTTTTCGTGTTAAGTTTGAGCATTTATTAAGGATAAATATTTATATCTTACGTGAGTATTTCTGGTGGCCGGAGTTTCATGCATATCACGATATTATTAAGTAATTAACTATTCTAGCGGAAATATATTTTTATGTATTTTGCTCCTTGCCACGAGATTCATGATATTCATATTATTTACAATTCAAATACATATGGCGGGAAAAATTATTAATATAGTGTAAAATCCTTACCACAAGGGTTGTTTTTTTCCGTATGCTAATGGCGGGAATAGAAACGTGTATAAAATGTGATATTTGTATGTTAGTAGTAAAGTGAGAAACGATTGTTACGAATGGCATTAAATGTCGAATTACAGGCACGTGTCTCCCTGAGTTGTTATAAGACAGGTTATGTAATATATAAATATGGAAATAAATGGTTTACTAAAATGATAATTAAATGTTAAAATAATTTTAATATTGGAGTGTCATTCTGTGGCACTATAGGATGTATTTTATTATGTGAAAATGTAAAAAATTTAATATTGAATCTAAAATCGTTGTAGAACGGACTATATTATTCAGTCTAATAAAAGTCCACCACAATTTTACAGTTTAAGTATAAGTAATTGGTCATATATCAAATGTTATGGTATTTATTATGAGCAAAGCCGTCGCGAAGCAATTAGTTCTATAAAATTTGAAATTTTTTGACTTGCTTACAGTTTGTCACGTCGGCAACGTCCTCTGAGGTCTTGTTAAGACCGCCCTTTCATTTTGACACCTAAAGCGCCCAAAGATATAGCTGGCCTGTCAATCAAGTTGTCACGAGGCTTTTTGCTACATACATGTAAATTCAATGCAAATACAAGCACATTTAAATTTATTGGAAAATGAAGATTTTTTTAAAAGCTGCATTTTTTAGGAGTGCAATATACCTTGGATTAATAATGTCATTATGTCGCAACTTCTAACTTTTGACAAACAACAACTTTATAACGATGAAAACAAAGAAAGCGTGGGACTTGAACAAACAAGTTTACCTGGAAAAATGGCATAATACCAATGCAAGGATTTCTTAAAATTCCGATTTAAAACGTAAATTAATAATTTCCATTTACCAAGTAATAGTGCCATCCGTTCGATCAATGACATTTAAAGTATATATTTGGAAGATTTTTTTATTGCATACCGTAATGTCACATGTTAAATTTCTTTTTCAGGTCTGTTTGTGAAGCCTGTCAAAAAACCGACTTTAAAATGAAACAACGGAATGTTGTACATAAGAACATTATTGGGCGATTTGCGTATGGCGAGAATGGATGGAAAATCACAACATGCAACACGAAACTGCGACGAGCCAGTGTATCCCATCCAGTTGAATTGATTTATTCCAGGATTAGAAAAAATACGCATGGAGGACTTAGGCAATCGAACAAAAACTAGTCAAATATTAAATTGAAATGCATAACTAAAGGTCAAGTAACTTTATAATGTATTTTTCTTCAGGTATGTTCCCTTTTATACTATGAATTTCCTTGTGAACTTTTTAGTTAAGGAAAATTTCACATTAAGTATGAAAGATATTTTTTTAGAAAATGGAGTTCTTGTTCATCACTAAATTAAATATTTTAATAGACAGATAAGCCTTTAAACGTTTTTGTTTCAGTCTTTCTTTTTTCATTTGGAATATAAGCACTTCTTAGAAACCAAATAAATCACTACAAACTTGAATTACGTTGTTACCCTTTAAAAAAAAACAAGTTTTGTTATGCCAAGCATGTTTGCCGTCGTAATTATCCCTTTTCTTTTTTTAATCTTGGTTTTTATCACTGAGAAAAGTGGAGCACTTCTTTTTTGGAAAATTTATGCTCTTTTGACAAGGCAATACATTTAAATAATTGTTCATAACACAATTGAAACATCATTAAATATAGGTATAGTTTATACTAAGCTTGGGACCACTGCTTATTACAAATACTTTTAGGTGTAAGATGGAGAAAATTAATTTCATTTAGTGGTGGGCATTTATTAGAAATAAAAACATCTGTCTATAGCAGAAATACATAGCTGATTGAGATGGTGTAAATTACATGGTGAGACACATAAAGGTAGTGTTTTTATGCTCCCCGAAAAATTTCGGGGGAGCATATAGTCGGCGCCTTGTCCGTCTGTCCGTCCGTTTGTCTTGTCCGGAGCATAACTTGAAAACCCTTGGAGATAATTTGTTGAAACTTCATACAGTGGTAGAGGGCATTCGAGGGGAGTGCAGTGTCAAAGAACCATAACTCTATTTTGCCCGGTTTTTTTTGAATTATCTCCCCTTATAGAAAAATCTTGTCCGGGACATAACTCTAAAACTATAAGAGATATCAACATGAAACTTTGTAGGTGAATAGATCTCAATGGGTAGATGTGCAGTGCTTAAGAACAATAACTCTTTTTTCATCCTAATTTTGGAGTTATTGCCTTTTGTTAATTTTAATACTTTGAACTTTGTCCGGAGCATAACTTGAAATCCTTGGAGATAATTTGTTGAAACTTCATACAGTGGTAGAGGGCATCGAGGGGGAGTGCAGTGTCAAAGAACCATAAACTCTATTTTGCCCGGTTTTTTGAATTATCTCCCCTTATAGAAAAATCTTGTCCGGGGCATGACTCTAAAACTATAAGAGATATCAACATGAAACTTTGTAGGTGAATAGATCTCAATGGTAGATGTGCAGTGCTTAAGAACAATAACTCTTTTCATCCTAATTTTGGAGTTATTGCCCTTTGTTAATTTTAATACTTTGAACTTTGTCCGGAACATAACTTGAAAAACCCTTGGAGATAATTTGTTGAAACTTCATACAGTGGTAGAGGGCATCGAGGGGGAGTGCAGTGTCAAAGAACCATAACTCTATTTTGCCCGGTTTTTGAATTATTTCCCCTTATAGAAAAAATCTTGTCCGGGACATAACTCTAAAACTATAAGAGATATCAACATGAAACTTTGTAGGTGAATAGATCTCAATGGGTAGATGTGCAGTGCATAAGAACAATAACTCTTTTTGTCCTTATTTTGGAGTTATTGCCCTTTGTTTATTTCAATACTTTGAACTTGAACTTTGTCCGGAACATAACTTGAAAACCCTTGGAGATAATTTGTTGAAACTTCATACAGTGGTAGAGGGCATCGAGGGGAAGTGCAGTGTTAAAGAACCATAACTCTATTTTGCCTGGTTTTTGAATTATCTCCCCTTATAGAAAAATCTTGTCCTGGGCATAACTCTAAAACTATAAGAGATATCAACATGAAACATTGTAGGTGAATAGATCTCATTGAGTAGAGGTGCAGTGCAAAAGAACCATAACTCTGTTAAGCCTTATTTTTTAATCATCTCCCCTTTTAGAAAAATCTTGTCCAGGACATAGCTATAAAACTATAAGAGATATCAACATGAAACTTTGTAGGTAGATAAATCTCAATGGGTAGATGTGCAGTGCACAAGAATCATAACTCTACCTTGCCTAATTCTGGAGTTATTGCCCTTTGTTTATTTTTACTTTTTGAATTGTCCAGGACATAACTCGGAAATCATAAGAGATATCATCAAGAAACTTTGTAGGTTGATAGATCACATTGATTAGAAGTGCAGTGCAAAGAACTGTAACTCTGCCTTGCCTAATTTTGGAATTATTGCACTTTGAACTTTTTCCACGGACATAACTCTGAAACTACAAGAGGTGTACGTACCTTCCTGTGTCCAAAACCTATTCGGGGAGCATCACCCGGCTCAAACCGGGCTCTTGTTTATAAACTGTTTTGTCCTTATTTTTCCTTATTTGTAATAAGGACAAAAAAATTCTGTTCCTCCTTTGACGATATACATTCAGCAAGCAAGCGCAAATGCCTGAGTAACTCCTTATAACTTTAAATAACTTTAAAGAATAAAAGATAAATAAAATGGTTTTAGAAATGGTTTTCAAAATCTGCCTTAAAGAATGTTTACAAAAATCATATAATTTTAAACCATACAATACAGTGCATTGTTATTATGAAATATAATTCAGATTTAAATATTAGGATTTAAATTCACTTAAAAAATTCTCAATGTATTGTAATTGTCCTAGTTGAAAATAATTTTGTTTTCTGAATTCCTGTTGTAAATATCCACTGAAAAAATGCATTTACATATTTAAACTTATTTTCTTGTTGTTTCATCGTCAAGAATTTGGTTACTTCGTCCCTTGAAGTAACTAATGATGTGTGCGTCTGCCATTTCCACTGTACGTTTCCTTTTATTAGAAAGTCGAAGCCGGTGGTTGGGTATGAATGGTCTGACGCCAACTGGGTTGACAAATTTCTCGTTAATAACTCTTCGGAAATAGTAGCATCTTCGGAGTTAACACAAAGTCCTTCCGGAAGAACCTTGACAAACAGGTCATTGCACAAGTGTATCAAGTTTAAGTGGGTACATGCACTCTTTCCCAGTTTCTCTTGAAGAAATGGAATTTATTAATTTGGAATGAGCATTCAGAAGATGGTGATGATGATTTAAAGGGTTCATCATAATCGTGGAGAATATTCCCCATTTCATTCTAACATTGTTAAGTTGAATATCAAGAATATCCATTGCCCTGCAAAGAAAAAAAAAACAAATTGATTAACCTGTCCGTGCTCTGTCTTTGCCCTGACCTGTTTTTGTTAGGGGTCCGCCTGGGCTCCTTGCCATTGGTTCTTGTTGCTGGGTCATATGGGGGTTGCGTTCATTGAACGCCGCCTTTCCTTGTTGATCTTGTTTATCATATTGAAAGTAAATTGTTTTACTTTCAGTAACTTTTACCTTATAAAATAAAATATTTAGAAATAGTATACTATTAGATAGATGATTACTTGCTGGATTGATTATTCACTTTATCAACGTCAAATATCACAATTTACACAATTTATGTGCCTCATAATTAACACATCTTATCCGTGACAGACACGGATAAAAGGTTTTCAAAATAAACAGGTAATTTGATTCCTGTTTAACAGCATTGAAATAAAAAAGACATTCTTTTGATAACTATATATTGTTATAATTATTTTTTACTAAAATGGGACGAGCCATTTATTAACCGTTCAATTGTTTATGCATATATAGTGAAATCTGTACTAATACATTATTTTTGTACAAATAAAATGCTTTTTATTCTAGATAAGAACATTCTATGGTGGCTGATTTGTGCCGTGTCATACTTTTACTTCGCCTATGTATCGCCCGAAGTGTCTGAATATCTTGTTCTAAAATCTGTTTTGAAGTGTCCCCAAAAGAGATAAATACAGAATCCCTAAAGAAAGCCCAACACGACAAAATTGAAAATGTTGCAGGCTCGGTTTGATTGTCGTGCTAAACGATCTTTTCAAGGATCAAAAATATAACAACATTGATTGAGGCCCAAATCTGATACGAACATGTCAGGTAGGAAATGTCTATTGTCCGAATTGTCCAATTTACCAACTCAGCCACCATAAAATTGAGTTGTATATATTTATTCAAGTTCAAGAATACACCTTTCTTTATAAGAAGTCTGTAGTGGACTATGCCCGAGAATCGGATGTTAAACCAGTGTTCCAAAGTAAGACGTTGTAATCAAAACGGTCAGGCTAAACCATCCTTATACAGTACTTCCCATAACACCATAATAGATCAATTTTCGCAAAATACGCCCGTCACGAAAGCTTTTGTCAGGGATGTGGGCCTTTTAGATTATGCTTTTCAAGATAATCAGCAGAAACCATTCGGTCATCTACAGACGGACAGACTGACCGACCGACATTAGCCAAAACAATAATTATAAAAAAACATTGTTTGAGAAGACATTGTTGGACATCCAGGAAGCTTATACATGTATATTACGATTTTGTATAAATTAAAACAAAGTAATCACTGATTTTAAATATTTTCAACAATCAAAACATAGTATTTTTTTACAAAAATGTATTAAGTCTCTGACTGGAGGTTGGGTAATCTTTATGTATAATAAAATAACCACACTTCCAATACATTAAAATACATTTAACTCTTTTGCTTTTACATAGGCAAAGTTGTCAGACCAAGTCTTATAAAACTGTGATCTGCTGACAGGATTTCTCATCTCATCTTTACAAGTGTTGTAGATATCTTGAATAAAAAGCCCCATATGGTAAAACAATGTCTTTTATATGTGGTATTCTCTCCCCATGGAAATTGAAATAATTCTCTAGCCATGTAATCAATATCAGTGTGTTCTTGCTTCTGTCCCTAGGTGATTTCCCAACAGTTGATATAAATATCTCATAAAACATTTCAGCAACTGTTGTCAAAGTATTTTTATTTATTCTAAGAACGTTCTAAAATGCCTTTGAGCAAATATGATAATCTAATAATAAGATAACCGTGGTGTAATTAAAATATAAGATTAATTGTATAAGCTCACAGTTTTGAGCTGGCAATAATTATTGTAAATTATTTCTAGACGAATAAGTCTTTTTTCAATGATGCATTTGTTTTGAGCTAAGTCTAAAATGTTTAAATTACAACTTTTTTTTGATAAATGTTATTCCACAATTTTCTATAAAGTTACTAATTTGCTAGATTTAACAAAAAGAAACAAATACAAGAAGGCTCTTGTCACTAGTT
>NW_026851880.1:0-70426 GCF_026571515.1 Ruditapes philippinarum | reverse complement strand
CCCCTGCTCCTTGTACTGTAGGAATATCAACTTCTATTTAAGTGTTTAATTAACCATTCATTATATACACCTGATGACAAAACAAAAGACTAGACACAGAAAGTAAAAAAAATTTACAAAATTACCAAGCTCACTTCAACACACACATGAAGTTAATGTAAATATGTAAAAATAAAAAAATGTACATTTTGCAAAACATTGGAAAATGAAAATAAAGATTGCCAATAACTGGTTAACATGTAAGTATAAAATAGTGGAAATTAATAAATATATACATCTTTACAAAAATCATGCACTCCCAAAAAATCTCTAGATGAGCAAAGCCAAAATTATCTGTACAGTCATGCATAAACACAATATTCTTGAAGAGTGAATAAACTATATCAGTGAGATATATGTCATATCACATTGTTATAAACTTGAAAATTTTGGTACCCGGTCTATACATTCAATATAAAATGGATAACGATATTAGTGATGACACTGTAATGTCATAATAAATTAGAGCTATTTGGTGGTATTGTTTGCTGTGTCTAACTCGTAATAATGTAAAACCTTAACAACATGTCACACAGTAAAAAAATTGTTTTGCTAAAATGTTTGTTGGAACAAACGCTTCGAGAGATTTTTCTTCTCTTTTTTTTTTACTCATGACTTGTGTTCAAGAAAAAAATCCACTTTTTAGAGACATATAGACATACATGATTACGTCTGGGCATGTCCCAGAAAACAGATGTATGTAATATTGTCCATATTCAATAAGAACAAATAACTTATTTATCTTTACATTTAAGCTACATGTCTCATTTTGAAAATGGAGTATACAGAAACGAATATTATTCAAGACAATTAAGAGTTAATTTTTTTTTTTTAAAAATCAGTTTTTAGTTATCACTTGACTCAGTTTCATCTATTTTTGTACTTTATCGGACTGTATTTCTCTTTCAAAGTGAGATAACTTCATATCTTTTACTTTCCCAAAATGGGGAACCAAATGAGTACATTCACACTGTGTGAAAAACTTGTTATTGGTATTTTTTTGCTATGCCCTTAAAAAATAATGAAAACCCTCATTTATATTTTAAAATACTAGGTTTTTAAAAATGGGGTTGAATATTTAATTATATATAATAATAACATACAAAAACAAAAGGGCTCTTTCTTTTGATGTTTAAAAATGTTCTTAATTTTCCCCCAAATGAAATAAAATTTTTAAAAATTTACACAAAAACCCCTTTGTAGGTAAAAAAAAAAACCAAAAAAAACAAAAAAAAGGGATAGTTTAAACCCCAACACAAAAAAGTACCAAACTAAACACTTTTAAATCCTTGTTTTGTTAAATTTCAATAATGGATTTGTCCTGCTCTGAAATTTAGAACAGTCCATTCATAGTCTAAGGGATTTTAGTATCAAAATACAAAAATTGAGCTACAAATATCAATAATGGCATTGTCATACAGGGCGTTGAATCACTTTAAAGTTATTTAATCATTATTACAAAAACACAAACATATTTATGATCAGACAAAAACATACTGTTGGGTGCCCTAGATTCAACCCTTTTCTTCATTGGACACTTGTTCTAAATATGTCTAGAACTAAACTGTATTGCAAGGAACCCGGAGGATTTTTTCCACAAAATTATACATTTTTGTGTATCTGCAAATTTCTATGCGTAAAACAAGGCAGATGAAGAGTATGTAACAATACTTTGTAAAAAAAGTTAAAGGTGTCAAATCATGGTCACCCGATGATATAAATACATCTTGTATGAAATAAATTAATAAATAGATAAATAAAAAAACAAATCTGCCAACTTAAGATAAAATCTCAAAATAAGTTGACACAACAAGAAAAAAAAAAGTAAAAAAAAAAAGAAAAAGAATTTCATGTTAACATGATAGAATTTCAGGTAAATGTGGTTTATCACGGTTCACATGTTATAAAATTCGAACTACAGCAGCACAAGCTATAAATAGATTACTGGTGGCATAATAACCATAGACCGTCATTTATAAAATGATGGTACTATTGGTATACATATATCACTTTGATTAGAACACGTGTGCTGAGGCAGCATTAAAGCAACATGCCTCCAGACAAAAAAATGCCTCCAGCCAAAAAATGCCTGGATACAAATAAAGCCAAACTTCGAAAAAACATTCTTAGCCTTAAACCTACTAAATTTATTTAAATGGACTTGCCCATTTCCAGAACTGTTTTCATTATAAATTATGGGCATATCAAGATGAAAATTTAGTCAGCCAAGAGTGTAGAGCCTTGTCAGACCGCATGGATGTCCAGGCTGACTTGGTTTTACACACTGGTGGCAAAGGCAAATTCGTTTTGGTTCAAGCTCCATGGTTAAGGGTTTAAAGAAATATATCTACACAGTTTTAGAAATAGAAGATATTGAAACCTTAAAATAGCATCCTCACGTTAAAGAATCAAAAGTGGCAGAACTCAACTCCAAAAGGTGATGCGTACATTGTTTGCTCTCAAGACGCTTGGCAACCCTATTTTTCTTACTTCTTTATGTATGTAACTGAAGAAAAACATATATCTTAATAAAATACGATAAAAAAATGAAGAAAAAAACTTTCAACATGAAAGCCATCTCATAATAAAAGTATATAAAAATTGGCTTCTCCCTCCATACACAATCACAGCTTGTTAAGTTCAGTGTTAAGTTATATCCCCACTTATATTTCTAACATCACAGTCTGTCTTTTTTTTTTTCTCTTCAGAGATTATAAGTGAATCTCACAGATTAGTTATTCTTACAATTCACAGAATTTCCTTTTCATCTTTACTCAATACAGGGATTGGAGCAGTACCTCTAGACGCTTGCAGAAATCATGATCACAAAATAGACAAATATGTTTTTTTTCTCCCTGATTATCACAATTTTTTCATTCCTTATTGTGTATAAATCTGTTTTGAAAAGCATGAATTAGACGTTTTAAAGTTCATTCCGTAAGGTTGAAACGGCGAGATTTTAGAATTTAATCATTCAAGCGTCTTGTCCGGTATGTACCGGAATACAGTATTTAGTGTGGTGCTCCTATCCTTTTAGTCTCACTCTTTTTCAGAGTTGAGTAGTGTATGTCATCGTTTAAACTATTCTTACAGTCATAGAATTTCTTTCATCTTGTTTGATCGCTTTGTGAATATATATCATTTATTTTCTTACATTACTACTAATTTCTGATTTCAAAAAACCGTTTAAAAATTAATAAACTTAAGATCTTTTCCCAAATTTGTTATGTCAAAATTTAAATTTTCTTAAAAGTTCAGGATTTAATTTAAATTTTTTTTCAAAATTTTTCGGGCAGTGCTGGGGAACCTTTTTTTCCCCTCTCTTGCACCAAAACCCATTTCTTGCTGACACTTTATCTGAACAGCCGTGCCCACTTCCTTTTTCAGCGTATCAAATTTGGCCTCTGATTTTCCCGGTAAACCTTTAAAATCTCTTTTTCCCGTGTTTCCAGTGGAACCTGACTTCTGTTAAATTTTTTCCATAGAATCTGGTTTTCCCTTTCCCTAAATCTGGTTTTCCCTTTCCCCACGAATCTGGATTTCCCCGACGTTGCTGCGGAAGATTCAAAATTCACTCTTTCGTGTCCTTTTGTACCAGATGCCATCGAAGCGCTCAGCTAATGTGCGTGAGCGTTCCGGTTGTGTATTGATCTGCTTGTGACTAGTTCCGGACCACCCCATAAATCTTACAGATATTTGCCACATATCTTTCGAACTGACCGTGATCAGAGTTTTGCCGAACAATCAGTTGACCATTTTTCATCACAGCTATTCTCTTGTTGTCAACCGCCCTGGCGGACTCTGTAAAATTTTTTTATTTAAACAAGTTGATTTTGTTCTGTTGTTTTTATTTTTTCGCCCTTTCCCCAACAGTATTTCAGTCATATAGGCAGGTAGTTTCCTAACCATCGTTCCTGGAGAGTTACACCAGTACTAGACAAACCTTTGCTCCCTGCAAACTACCAAAGTATTCTCGGGATCGAAATCCACGCCAGAGAGGTAACTATTAGAAGTCATCGACTCTAACCCACTTACACAAAGTTGATGAAAATACAGATAACACATTTGGTGTTTTTTAAACAAAGCAGATACTGTCAAATGATATCTTTTCAACTTATACTAGAAAACTTAAAAACCACAAATGCTACTGCATGCTTAGTTTGGTTTAAACATATTTATTTAAGCTTGATTGCGAAACAAGTTCTTGCAACATTTTTGAGTCCGCTTCCTGGAACCAACCAGTATTAATGTCATACGAAGAAACATTGTCGTGACCTGAGTAGGGCTTGAATCTAAGATTTCTTGTTTGAGGGGCAGACACCTTAACAACTAGGTAACCGCTCCCCTTCAATGCTTATTTCAAGCCCTTAAAAATCGTAACCTAGTTGGTTAACCTAATGTCATGCAAAAACACAAAGACCTTGAACAATTAAAATCTATAACTATGAAGGTCACAAGATTTAAAGTTGGAGATTTTGAAGGGACTCACTGAGTGTTCTTTTTTTTAATTGTTAGGATCAGAATTTTTTTTTTTTTTGAATTTTTTTAACTATTTAATGTTGGTCTTAACCATGAACTTATGAGCAACATTGTAGATCATTTCACTCACGCCATTTTGTCAATACTGATCATTTTTGTTGTGCTACATGACCAAAGTACGAAACATTTAAACCCTTATAACTTAAATCACTCTAAGAATCACAATAAATATTGATTTTCAGTTTAGTTATGATTGCTGTGGGTTCCAATCTCGATTTATTTTTCTTTATAATCTTTTTTTTTAAATATTGTTTATACGTACTGTCCTCTTTTCTCTTACAAAGTTTTCCCACTCCTTAAACCACGACATACTGATAGCATAAATCACGCTAGGATTATCTTCTTCCTTAAACCTTTCATTTAACTGAAAATATGTCAATAATATGATTACTTTACTTTACACAAAAAGTATGCCAATAATATGATCACTTTACTTTACAGAACAATTATGCAAAATATGCCAATAATATATGATAACTTTACGTTACACAAAAAAATATGCCATTAATATGATTACTTGATTTTACACAACAATTATGCAAAATATGCCAATAATAAGATTACTTTACTTTACAAAAAAAAGTATGCCTATTTGATTTTACGCAACAATTATGCAAAATATGCCAATAATATGATAACTTTACTTTATGCAACAATCATGCAAAAAAAGAAAATTGACTAAGCAAATATTATTACGATAATTTTTACACACTAAAATCTGGGGAATATACTTAGCAAAATATAATTTACACAATATGCTAACTTTATTCTACACAGCAAATATGCATTCAGACTTTACACAATATGCTGAAATAGAGCCATCATTGATCAATTTTTTCAGATATGTATCAATAATCAATTATTGATTCAACAGAAAAATGTCTATGATATATATCAATATCTTTTCCATCAATGACAGATTAAGCTGAAAATCTGAAAAATACTTTTATATAGTATCAAAATGAAGCTAACACAATACACAGTAGTCGGTCACTAACAGTGGTTACATGAACTTACTATTCAAGAAAGCCACTTAGGGGATTCAACTGCAAGAGATCAAACAAAACAGTTCTTTTTCTTATCTGTTTTTTATCAGTAAATAGGGTTAAAAAATGTGACAAAATAAATACCTTTTATAAACTCCTCCAGTTCAGTTTTCTGCCTGTTTCGTAAAGTCTCTAGCTCTTTATGACATGTTGTGCATGGAAAAATGATTACACGAGGACCTCCACCAAACCTGTATGAGATACAATTATACAGAATTTTCTACATGTTTATATGACCATTTATCATAATGCAAATGAAATTCTTGAATTTTGATTGTCTTAAACGAACAGAACCTCACACAAATAACAATTTATTTTTACATTGTGGGTTTTTAACTACCCATGTGCATGGAATTCACTATTGCATGGTCTTTTTATGGTATATTTCTCAATTTAAATGTTATAACTTCAAAGAAATAGTTACAAGGTAAGTTGTAGTGGTAAACTTTAAAGGAACACAAGTGGTCTAAACCATCTCACATGCTGGAGCTAAGAGCTGCAGGGAATCTAGATATTCAAAACTCGTTTAGTCACCTATTACAACCTCACAGGGATAAAGAATTCTGCAGTTCTGGGTTCTGCAATTTTTACGCCTTAACTCTTTAATGCCACAAGGGACAAAACTTTAATACTTATGTAACAAAATCAGATATATATTAGCCGTGCAATGACAAACTAAAATAGTGGTTTGGCCCAGCACAGACCCAAAGCATCCCGCATCTGATCGGGATCCATCTTCCGCTTCCAACTCTATTAAAGTAGAAAAACTATAGCGAACAGAGGACCCCTATCAGACTGCCCTGATGTAGTTGTCTTCCATCTGGGCACAAACGTACTATTTGGTTTGGTCATGATGGGCTCATATTTACCTTTGATTAGAAACTCCCCCATGGCTTTGTCTTTTTACCCGTCACCAATACTCAGTTTTTCTTGGGGGAAAACCCTTTAAAAAAATTATAGATAAGTTTACCCTCATTGGTAACTTTTAAACAATATATAGATAAGTTTACCAGTCGTGTATTTGTCAACAATAAATAACAAAATATAAATGTTATTGGCATTATGTAGTACATACATATAATTATGGTCATGCCAACAAATGGTTCATAATGGTGGAAAACATAGACATGAAACAAACAAAAAATATCTGTAGTAATTTGATAATATACAGATCTTTGTTTGTTTGATTGGGATTTTATGTCACACTGACACAGTATAGGTCATATGGCGACGTTCAAGCTTTACAAGTGGAGGAATACCTAAGATGCCCTTCTGTGCATTATTTCAGGTATGAACGGGCACTAGAGCAGGACCACCAACGTTCCATAAGCTAGCTGGATAGCATCCAAAGTCCCTGTTGAGATTTGAACCCACAGCGGTGAGGGGCAAATGGTTTGAAGTCAATGACCTTACCCACTCGGCCACTGATGCTCTGATATAAAGACCTACAAATTAATTAATGAGGAATGACATGTGTGGTCAATCTACATTGAATTTATTCAGGAATAACAGGTCTCTAGCAATTTATGATGTGCCAGACATGTGCCTCGATCAATCTACTTAGCAATTGAGGTGTCAAACATGTATCTCTATCAATCTATAACTTTGACAATTAATACACTATATGGAGTCATTATTTTACAAGGGGTTACCCCTTGAAGCACTTTATTTCATGTATACATACCACCATGTGGACACAGAAAATCCTGGTTTGTGATTGGTCCTGGTTCTGCAAAGGTGTTAAATCTGTTAATCCACTGCTTTGATACAAAGAAATGCATCAAACTTGGCTGAAAATATTGAGTTTTTATTAACTTGGCTGAAAATATGGAGTTTTTATTAACTTGGCTGAAAATATTGAGTTTTTCTTAACTTGGCTGAAAATAATGAGTTTTTATTAACTTGGCTGAAAATATTGAATTTTTATTATATAACACTGATACATTTTGCTATAAACATTATACTATGTCTTAAACACATATCGCACATCAAAAATTGAACCTGTACTGTATTCTATTTTTATGTGACATGATGTGCACTTTTGGCTATTCAGTTGGTACATACACTGCATCCCCATTATAACGCTCATGTTTGGGTCTCAACACAGGGCTATAAGGAGGTTCTGATATACAACAATCATTGCGTAATTACCCCACCCACACCCCATACATATAGTGCTAAGGATTTTTACTTACTGTTCAATAAATATCAAAATTAATTCATTCTAAAAAAATTTAATAATGAAAACATATATTATATTATCAAATAATACTTCATGTAATTATATTTAAAAGAAACAGAAAATTTTTGTCAGCTAAAACAGTTGTAGTTATAGCTTCCAGCTTTAGTTGTGTCCCTTTGTTATTCAAACGCCATTTATTTCGTGACTCAGCAGTTTGATAGAAAAAGGAGGATTTTTAAAATTTATTTTGGGCTTTTTTGTTTTTCTTAATTCAGGGGCGCGTTATAGCGGGGCTGCAGTGTATTTTAAATAATGACTAAAAATAATTTTTTTCAGATTTAAAGATGGACAAGTCCATTGAAAATATTTTGGATGGTGAGGGTTAAATCAATTAATTATATAATATCTTGGTAGCCTAGATGACTACATTAAAGATCATATCTAAATACTTTGTAAAAGGCTTTTTGGTACTTTAATGACACATAATACAGGTAAGCAACCCTACAAGAAATATTGGTTTGTAAGTTTTTTACCTCTCTTTTATTCATCAATTCCATAGCCTCTTGTCTTACACTATTCATGTGGTCATTTTGTTTCCTGCAACAATAAAAAGTCATTTATAACATGCCAAACATGAATACACAAATAAATCATTTCATGACATTTCAGGTAAGAAAACACTAATAAACTTGAAGGGTCTTTGTCACAAAACATATTTCTCCAAAAACCATGTATGGTTCTGATCACTCCTGTGAAGTTTGGTGGAAATCCCGCCAGAAGTTTGACCTGTAATAGCCGGACAGAATTTTTCTATTTTAAGCCCTGGGGGCCATTTTGTGCAGTGAAGCAGAAAATACCTGGGATATGCACAACTAGGGATGGTAATGATCACTTATATGAAGTTTCATTGTAATCTAACCAGCAGTTCTATCTCGAAAGTCGGACATGATTTTCTATTTATAGCACTGGTGGCCATTTTGTGCAGCAAAGTGGAACGTGCTGGCGATATGCACAACTAGGGATAGTACTGATCACTCCTTTGAAGTTTGGTTGAAATCCCACAAGTATATCACCTGTGAAAACCAGACAAGATTTTTCTATTTATAGCACTGGTGGCCATTTTGTACAACAAAGTGGAATGTGCTGGCGATATGCACAACTAGGGATAGTACTGATCACTCCTGTGAAGTTTGGCTGAATTATTAGATAATTCTGAAAAGTATTGATGACAAAGTCATGAATCTTATCATTATTTTATGATATACTATATAAGTGGTTAATTTTGCAACATGGAAATATTTACAAATATTAAAATTATTCGCAAATATTTGATCACGCAAAAGTTATTTCTTTTAAGGCAAATTCTCTTTTTCATTTCAAAACAAGTTTTCATACAACATCTTACATGAATAAGTTTGACTATTTGGGTACTAAGATTAATTTTTCTCATTGCTTTTTTGTTTAGGTTTGGTCTTAAAACAGCATGCCTCCAGATTCATGCTAATTTTCATGAAAATTTTGAAAATTTATTTAAAAGTAAAATATTGTGAAGTGAACAAAGAAAGTAATTTACATATTGCAAACAGCACTTACAAACCACGTAAATTACCTAAAAGAGGTCAAAATATACATAAATACCTCTTACTGCATTAGTAATGCAGTAGAATTATAGTGATTAATACTGCAAAATCAGTCATTAAGCGCACATAACATATTTAATAAATAATTAATATAATATTGAACCTTTTAATATTTTACTTTTCTTAAGATCTCAATTATACATTTTTCTAAAAAATGAATTTTTTAAAAATATTTTGGCTCATCTGGAGGTGTGCAGCTTTAACAAATCACAAATGGTTTCATGAAACAATAATGAGCCGTGTCATGACAAAACCAACATAGTGGGTTTGCGACCAGCATGGATCAAGACCAGCCTGCGCATCCACGCAGTCTGATCAGGATCCATGCTGTTCGCTTACAAACCCTATAGCAAGTAGAGAAACTGATAGCGAACAGCATGGATCCTGATCAGACTGCGCGGATGCGCAGGCTGGTCTGGATCCATGCTGGTCGCAAAACTACTATGTTGGTTTTGTCATGACACCGCTCAATTTATATGCTTATAACACAAAAGGTTATAACAAAAGTATGTTTCAAAAAAAAATATGACAAAAAATGTGTGATCAAGTCCATTATCAAACTAACAATGTATATTTCAAACAATTATATAAGTAATAAAGATATTAAACAACTGAATAGAACAATTACAATTACAGCATATTCTAAGCATGTACTGAAAGAATGATACACACAAAAAAAATTACATTTGAGAAATCATATTTTGGCAATTATTTTCAAATGCAAAAAGTCCACTTTTTGGCATTCGCAAAATTTTGTGACCCATAAATATCCACTTATACAGTAAGGGTTTTTATGAAACTTAAAGTTTAAAGTAAATCCTTTGAAAAATAAGGAGATAAATCTGGAATTTTTTATTTATCTACTAGTCTACACAAACTTTTCTATCTCCAACGTTTCAAGGGGTTAAACCCCTCTTTTTCATGGAGTTTCTGTTTATTTTTATATAAATCACATATTTATCTTCTTACATCTCTTATCTTAAACTATGTTATGTTTAAGATAAGAGATGTAAGAAGATAAATATGTGATTTATATAAAAATAAACAGAAACTCCTTGAAAAAGAGGGGTTTAACCCCTCGAAACGTTGGAGATAGAAAAGTTTGTGTAGTAGATAATTATTAATTAACTGTTTCCAGATTGAAAATAAATCTGGAAATATTGCTACTAGTTATAATTTGTCACATAAGGTGATAAGGTATATATATTTGAAGGTTGAAATATCAAGAAATAAAATGTATTTTATTGCAGATAAACTTCAATCTGAATTTTGATGCCGACAGTCTGACACAGGAGTGAATAGGACAGCTCTTTGTAAAGTCAAGCTAAAATAGTAGATTTAAATAAATTACCTATAAAAGAGGACATAAGCCTCACAGTTGATGACCTGGTTTACGTCCACTTCTGTCACATACTGATCATCAAACTCATACCAATGTTCTGTTAGCACATTCTGACAATATGCTGTATAATGACCACCTAAAGTCACACATAAAATTGTTTATATGCTGTGTAATCAACACCTCAAGTCACACATAAAATTGTTTATATATATAATTTGTTGTGTAATGACCCAAATATATATAATTTGTTGTGTAATGACCCAAAAAGTCACACATAAAATTGTTTATATGCCGTGTAATGACCACCTAAAGTCACATAAAATTGTTTATATGCTGTGTAATGACCACCTAAAGTCACACATAAAATTGTTTATATGCTGTGTAATGACCACCTAAAGTCACACATAATTGTTTATATGCTGTGTAATGACCACCTAAAGTCACACATAAAATTGTTTATATGCTGTGTAATGTTAAACTATAACCACATTAAAAGAAACTCCTCCGAGAATCAAAAACTTTAAACATAAAATTTGAAATAATATATTACACATCAATATGCATGGCCTTAAACAATGTTGATTTATCAAGGCTAGCCTGGCTCTATATAGGTGACAAAGGCGTAATCGTAACCTGGCCAACAGTTCCCTAAGAAAAGATCAGGATCAGGATCAAATAATCCTGATTTTATTTTCATTGTTTAATAAAACTAAAATTGATCTTATTATGCTAGCATTAAATGGTACATATTCAGTGTATATAATTGCCGATTTGCAAAGAAACCAACCTATTTTGGGAATAAATATCAATAAATAATAAAACAAATACAAAAATAACTGGATCAAAATAAGAACGTTTTTAGGATCAAGATCAATATTTGGATCAACTGTAAAAACTAACAATAAATTTATTCTAAAATTACATAAACATGCTATTTCAAGTCCTGTTTTATCAAGTTGCTATTAAAACATTTAATCTATGATGATAAACAATGGGGAATATTTGAGTATGAAAATTTGATCCTGATCTTGGTCCTGATCCTTAAATCTTTGTGAACACGGAACCAGCAATTTAAGCTTTGTGAACATGGAACCAGCAATTTAAGCTTTGTGAACACTGAACCAGCAATTTAAGCTTTGTGAACACGGAACAAGCAATTTAATCTTTGTGAACACGGAACAAGCAATTTAAGCTTTGTGAACACAGAACCAGCAATTTAATCTTTGTGAACATGGAACAAGCAATTTAATCTTTGTGAACACGGAACAAGCAATTTAAGCTTTGTGAACACTGAACCAGCAATTTATGCTTTGTGAACACGGAACAAGCAATTTAATCTTTGTGAACACAGAACCAGCAATTTAATCTTTGTGAACATGGAACAAGCAATTTAATCTTTGTGAACACGGAACAAGCAATTTAAGCTTTGTGAACATGGAACAAGCAATATAAGCTTTGTGAACACGGAACCAGCAATTTAAGCTTTGTGAACATGGAACCAGCAATATAAGCTTTGTGAACACGGAACCAGCAATTTAATCAATGTGAACACGGAACCAGCAATTTAAGCTTTGTGAACATGGAACGAGCAATATAAGTTTTGTGAACACGGAACCAGCAATTTAAGCTTTGTGAACATGGAACCAGCAGTATAAGAATTAATACTAACCTCCAGCTGTTCCATGGTGACAGATCACTGCTACAAGATCATAGACTGTTACATTGCTTACATGATCTGAATAACAAATAATAAACCAATAAATTAAAAGATTGGGAGGGGAGAACAACATATCAAAACACCAGGTCGGTTTATAAATTTGTTATAACTACCAGTTTCCGGTGCTATGTACCCTTCTTCAGGTTATCAATTTCAACTTTACAAATAATAGAGCTAAGGTATAAAAAAAGATGCTACACTTTTGTCAGATGTTACTAAATATAGAAAATTTGTTACTCATTATAGTAACATTTAGAACATTAGCCAAAATTAATTGACAGTGTTCCAGAATTGTTGACTATTGCAATTACACTTGTTATTTATGGGAAAAATATTGCAAATAGAACAAACGTTTATAATCTGTTCAATTTTATTGTAGAATTGTCCCAATTCATCTTGTAACAAGGTTGTGTTGTTGTCTGTTATTTTTGAAAGTTCATATATAGGTGAGATCGGTTCATATATGTTATCATTTATAGGGAAAATTTAAAAGTAAGAACCGACTGAATAGTGAACTGAATAATGAACAGTACGTGGTCAGACGGAACAGATGTCCAAGCTGATCGTGGCCTCGCTGTTCCCATTGGTAGCATCAGTTGAAGCAAGGTTAAAATATTCCTTTAATTTCAATGATAATCTGCAGAACCTAAGGAATTTATTTACATTTACTTACATTTTACCCTAAAATAACCATGTAAAATACCGTCCAGTCACAACTTGCCCACAAGGCGTACAAAATGGAAAAATCAAACTAAGTACCTTTACAGTTGGAAATTACCATATTTTAATCAGAAAACTTAAAGATATAAAATTACAATTTTTATTATGTTCTAACGTCCCTTAAAATGTTTTTGTTTAACCCTTAACCCGTTTAATTTGTTTAATGAATTTGCCGTACTTCTAATTTGAGATAGGCGATTTAAAGTTTTGGGAATTTGGGGGTAAGTCATATGAGCCATATACTGAGGTTAGCATTATAACAGGCAAAGTCATGACGGTGTGGCAGTGTATTTTGCAATGTTGACAGAAATTCAAGCAAAACAGAAATCTGATGAGTGTTTCTTAGATTCAGCACCACTACTCAGGTCTATTCATTAACACAAAATTGAAAATTTTCCTATGCAAATTGGATGAAAATCACACTGGAGTAGGAACAGAATTTGAAATACTACCTTCATTATAATTATCTCACACAAAAAATATACATGTTATTAAGTCTACAAAATCAGTTTCCAGAGTCCAAAATGATAATATATCTACTCTGCTAATTTGGGCAGAATGTAGTAATATATATTTAGAGAAGATTACCTTTATGAAGGTATGGTTTCATGTCTAGATTGGTCAGGGGGAAGGACACATAAGTGCCGATCTTGGATGAGTAGAACTCATGTCTGAATCTCTTGAGGTGTATGCTTAATATCTGAAACAAAATAGTTGTCATATTAATGCTGCCATTAGCTACATTCTTGTCAAGGTTCATTTTTTAAAACAATAATTGAGCTGCGTCACGACAAAACCAACATAGTGGGTTTGCGACCAGCATGGATCCAGACCAGCCTGCGCATCCGCACAGTATGATCAGGATCCATGCTGTCCGCTTACCAACTCTATTACAAGTGGAGAAACTGACAGCGAACAGCATGAATGCTGATCAGACTGCGCGGATGCGCAGGCTGGTCTGGATCCATGCTGGTCGCAAACCCACTATGTTGGTTTTGTCGTGACGCTGCTCATATAGTAACTAAGTTACAAGTAAACTGTGTTTGCTTGAACTAAGATCACTTGAATACCTCCCTTTGCTCGAACTCATCGCCCAGTCCTGGCAAAATTCCTTTATAATATTTTGAGTTCTACCTCAGATCGCTCGAACACCTATGGCTCAAACTCTCGAACCTAATCTATATCCCTTTAGCAGAAATTTAGTTGTCACATTAATGTAGCCATTAGCTACATTCTTAGGTCAAGGTTCATTTCTTGAACAAAATAGAAGCTAAGGTATTTATATGATGCAATAGCTTGACTCGATCTATAAATAAAGAGTGTTTCTATAAATCAGTAAGAGATAATTCATAGCAAATTATTGTCATAATACTGATATCACAGAGATGGATCAATCAAATATCCTGAATCATAAATCCATATAAAACCAGTTAAAAATAATAAGACAAAAAACTGAAAAAAACATGTAAAATATCATATCTCTGTAGGTTTATTACTAAATTTATAGAACCTTTTGAATAAAACGATAAAATGCTCCCCATGATTTCATTCAAGTTGTTCAATATATTTAGTACTACACATACACTAATCTAACTCACCTCTGGTAGTTGTAAAACTTTGGAATACTTCAACCCATTTCTTAACCTATAAACAAAACAAGAAGAGAACTGAAGTTACTTGATAAAGTTTATTAACGCCTTATGTAAAACCAGTATATGTTATGAAAAATTTAAAGTTGTGAAACAATATACCAGTATATTGCTGTAAAACACTGCCCTGTTACCATGGCAGTGGCAACTCTCCTTCTGCAAGGTTAACTTTAAAGCAACTTTCAGCTTTTATTTTCTTCTGGAGAAACAATTCAGTATTGTTTTAAACTAAGTATTTCAGTACCAATATCACAATATAAGCTGTAGACTTGTTATGACTTCAGAAATTGAAAACCAAAATGAATCTAAACATTCTGCTATAATTTGACCTTATGACGAAACATTTGTGCAAAATGTTGTTAATGGTGGACTTAAAGTAGTCAAATTTTCTGCTTTTTGAAAAATAAAATCTTGCAAACATGAAGAAATGTTTTAAACTACACAAAATCATTAAATCTCAAGTCAGTCAATAAATCAATAAAAATGCCAATGGCAAACAAAGAAAAATTGAAAGCTTAAAGCTGTACGCCTCCAGATGAGCCAAAATATTTCAAGAAAATCAATATTGAGAAAAATTTCCTAAAATTTTAAGAAAGGTAAAAACAATCAAGATCCAAGTGATATTTTACATGTTATATGTCATTATGTGATATAGGACTGCTTTGGCATTATTTTATTACCATATTTCTTCTGCGTTACTAATGAAGGAAGGACTGTCTGTGAATATGTTGACCACTTTTTGGTAATTTTCTTGGATTGTAAGTGCTAATTGCAAAACATGTATGTAAATTGCTTTATTTGTTCATCTCTTTTAAATACATTTCCAAAATTTTCAAGAAAATAATCATGAATCTGGAGGCTTTAACAATGTGTACATACTTTTTACATTTTTCACAGCTATACATGTTATCTCCTTTAAGCTCGTCTGCTGAGAAGAAAGCAGCCAGACAATCTTGTAAAGTGATTACAGGTCCCAAAAACCAGCTGAAAATATAAACCATTTACACAGAATTTTAAAATTTGACATAATCATTTACATCCAATCATAATTACCCATAAACATGTATACAGAATTTCAAAAGTTTGCAAATTTTAAAATTTGACATAATCTTTTACATCCAATCATAATTACCCATAAAAATGTATACAGAATTTTATATTTTGCAATTTTACAAAGATTCTAAATTTTACATTACCATTTACATAGAATTCTATGTGCAATCAACATTTTCTTGAATTATCAATTTTCTATTAAACTTGATGACCTTAAACATTGACATATAATCTAAATTTGCCAAAAGAACAGAAATTATTAGAGGTGTCATTGATACATAGCAAAGCATATTGACGATATACTGATATCCGATAACAATATTGTCAATACCACGATTCATCGATATAGGATGACAAATTATACTCCTAATTTCATGTATATAATTCGCTTTCATGCCTGTTTAAATGATTTTAGTAAATTATATGTTCTGTTCATACAAATAAGTTGTGTCCTGTTTATAAATGTCCTTTGCAGGACTTTTCATATTTTCATAACCATTTTTTGTCATCACTGCTTTGAAATGTGTCCATTATGTAACAACAGCTTAGTGTTAGACATGGCCACCTGCTTTTGTAAATTATGTTTTGGGTGAATTTCCATGATTCATAGATATTAAAATAATCAATCAAAATTATCGATTTTTTCAAATGTGTATCGATTATTGATCAACTGAAAAATATCAACAATACATCGATACCATCTCTATCAATGACAGCTCTAGAAATCTTGTTTGTCATATAGTTCTTTATACAGCCATAAGCTGTTATAAATATTTACACAGAATATAAGTTAAACATAAGATCTAAATCTACCATAGAAATAGTGCCTGGTCATTAATGCTTACAGTTAAACCTTTGAACAAAGGTCAGACAAAGGAGAGACCAAACTGGGACTTTATTTAAAGGTAACTTTGATTGCTTTACACCAAAGAACCTTAGGTTGCTAAAAAGTGGCATTTATCTACAGGATGGTCTTTATTCTGAGGATGTCTTTAACAAAAGTTTGTACATAGATGCACAATCTGCTGTAAATAATTACATAGAATCTAAATTCTGTAAACATTTACACAAAATCTCAAAACTGCTATAAACATTGACATAGAATCTCAAAATTGCTGTAAACATTTACATAGAATCTTAAAATTGGCATAAACATTTTCACAGAATCTCAAATTGCCATTAACATTTACACAGAATCTCAAATTGCCATAAACTTTTTCACAGAATCCCAAACTTGCCATTCACATTTACACAGAATCTCAAATTTGCCATAAACATTTACATAGACTCTTAAAATTGCCATAAACATGAACACAGAATCTCAACATTGCAGTTAACCATAAACATTTACACATAATCTCAAAATGGCCATAAACATTTACACAGTATTACAAGATTCTCATTCACATTTACTTTAAACCTCAAATTGCCATTAACATACACAAAATATCAACACTTGCCTTATAATGGTTAGCAGTCAGGATAGATAACTGGTGATGATACATGGAATGTGTGTGACTTACTCAGTTGCACCCCTTAACAACTGATATAAACAGGATATGAGTCCGTTGAAAAAAATTACGTGCTATTTATTGACCCGTGAGAGAAATTTGATAATTGACAAGCAAATATAGATGTCACTACCTCCTTGACTTATTTCTATTCTATATAATTGCATATATCATGCTTACATTGTGCAATTGACAGATGGGAGACTTTTTTTTTGGTTTGTTTTGGGTTTTACGTCACATCGACACATTATAGGTCACATCGCGACGTTCCAACGTTACTGGTGGAGGAAGACCTCAGGTGCCCCTCTGTGCATTATTTCAGGCATGAACGGGCACCTGAGTAGAACCACCGACGTTCCGTAAGCTAGCTGGATAACTTCCTCACATGAAAGAATCCAAAGTCCCTGTCAGGATTCAAACCCACAGCGGTGAGGGGTTTGAAGTCAACAACCTTAACCACTCGGCCACGGACGCCCCAACAGATGGGAGACAATTAGAAAGAAACGACAAACAGAATGAAAATGTCAAGGAAATGACAGGTGGGAGAAAGGATAAGTTAATAAGAAGGAAATGATATTAAACATAAGATTATGGACAATTTAAAGGAAACAACAGATATAAGACAGACAGACCTGAAATTCTTTTATATATTATATTCTCCTTCAAGAATATTTTGGGGTAGGGGGCATAGAAAAATATACAGCACTATGAAGTTGATTTAACTGAATCGAGGGAATGTAAACCAGGTCTTGTGCCCAAATAAGCTGAACTGTTAAGCTGTTATTTTTCTACATGTAAAAATTTACAAACCACTTATACCTTGACTATAATGTGAAGTGTGAATGGGGAAATGGTTTGTATTTAATTGGTGGTCATACATTTTTCTGTAATTAACGATATAATCATATGAAGATAGCATAATTACAACAAAAGTGAAAAGAAAAACAAAACAAAACTAAAATTTTGAAAAAAAAAGAAATTACCAGGATGCCCCAGTCATACTGTCATGAATGTTAATAAACATAAAAACCTACACATATAAACACATAAAAGATGAATCAAACAACATTAAAATACTAGAAATCTACCAATTGTTGCATAATGAGAGCTTCCTAATAATAAGTGACCTATGGTGACCACGTTGGTAGTTTTCACTCCAGATCACGATGGTAACTCACATTGAATTCACAAAAGCACAGTTCAACCACCGCATTGGTCCTGGGCAGGCTGTCATAAACAGTTTACCAGTACTAGTTGCCTTTACTTTCGCAAGGAACTGAAACTTCTGTACATGCCAGAGCAGAGGTACAGTGCAAATGACCATAGAAAGGATTTCATGATCATTCACAACCAAAATGACCTGTGCCGTCCGGGAATCGAACCCAGGTAGCCAGATTCACAGTCCAACGCTCTACCTATTGAGCTAACCGGACGGCTTTATAAGTGACCTTATCACCTACAATGGTAAATATACTAAATGAACTAGCTCATGCTTTAATCTGGACAAAACCATTTCATCATTTTTTAGGGAAAACTTTGTAAACAGTGGTCAGCGCAGACCATGATGAGACTGTGCTAATGTGCCCGCTGATTATGGTCTGCAAAGGGTGCGATGGGTAGAATAAGTTGCCATCAGTAGGATAGGGATCCAGAGTTGGTTTATTCAGAATTTATTTTAGTTCGATTGAGTAGGAAGCTATTAGCTTATAGACACACTTTCAAACCCATTCCTAGAACCAACCATTACTGAGCAATGAGTGTAAAATTTCTTCCTCAAGGAAACAACTACTTGCCCTTGACGGGGTTTGAACCCATTTGGATCTAGAATTGTACACAGTTCTTGACTATAGAAAAACAAGAGGGCCATGATGGCCCTGAGGTCGCTCACCTGTATATTTGGTCCCATACCCAACCCCCCCCCCAACGTTGCAGGGCCAATTTAACCCAAGGGCTTTTATTTGCACATCCATAAGAAGATGTTTCATGCTATACATCTAAGCTTTAGCTCATTGGGCTTTTTAAAAGAAGATTTTTTTTAAGTTTTTACTATAAACATATAGTTAAAAACAATGACACCCCTGGGGCCAGGCCAGTTTTGACCCCAGGGCTTTTATTTGAACAAACTTTCTAGACACTTACTAGAAGATGTTTCATGCTTAAATTCAAACTCTAGCTATTTGGGTTTTTTCAAAGAAGATTTTAAGTTTTTGCTATACACATATAAAGAAAATCAATGACCCCCGGGGTGGGGCCAATTTTGACCCCAGGGCTTTTATTTGAACAAACTTGGTAGACACCTATTAGAACATGTTTGATGCTAAATATCTTAGCCATAGCTCTTTGAGTTCTTTAAAAGAAGATTTTTTAAGTTTTTACTATATGCATATAGGGAAAATCAATGACCCCCAGGGCGGGGCCAAGTTTGACCCCAGGGCTTTTATTTGAACAAACTTGGTAGACACTTATTAGAACATGTTTCATGCTAAATATCTTAGCTCTAACTCTTTTGGTTCTTTAAAAGAAGATTTTTTAAGTTTTTACTATATGCATATAGGGAAAATCAATGACCCCCCGGGGCGGGGCCAATTTTGACCCCAGGGCTTTTATTTGAACAAACTTGGTAGACACTTATTAGAACATGTTTCATGCTAAATATCTTAGCTCTAACTCTTTTGGTTCTTTAAAAGAAGATTTTTTAAGTTTTTTACTATATGCATATAGGGAAAATTAATGACCCCCTGGGGCGGGGCCAATTTTGACCCAAGGGCTTTTATTTGAACAAACTTGGTAGACACCCATTAGAACATGTTTGATGCTCAATATCTTAGCCATAGCTCTTTGAGTTCTTTAAAAGAAGATTTTTAAGTTTTTACTATATGCATATAGGGAAAATCAATGACCCCCCGGGGCGGGGCCAATTTTGACCCCAGGGCTTTTATTTGAACAAACTTGGTAGACACCAATTAGAACATGTTTCATGCTAAATATCTTAGCTCTAGCTCTTTGGTTTCTTTAAAAGAAGATTTTTTAAGTTTTTACTATATGCATATAGGGAAAATCAATGACCCCCCCAGGGCGGGGCCAATTTTGACCCCAGGGCTTTTATTTGAACAAACTTGGTAGACACCCATTAGAACATGTTTCATGCTAAATATCTTAGCTCTAGCTCTTTGGGTTCTTTAAAAGAAGATATTTAAAGTTTTTTCTTTTGGTTGCCATGGCAACCAGAGTTCTGCAGGGAATTAAATTCTTTGAACAATTTTTAAAGGTGACCACCAAAGGAACATTCCTGTGAAGTTTGGATGAAATTGGCTTAGTGGTTTATGAGGAGATGTCATTTAAAGTAAAAGTTTACGGACGGACGACGGACGGACGTACGCCGGACGAAAAGCGATCACAAAAGCTCACCCTGTCACTTTGTGACAGGTGAGCTAACTAGGCGATACAGTTCCACTCTTCGTCATCTCCCGTGTCGCAAATCAAGATAAGAATAAGATTTATAGAAATTTTCAAGTAAAAATTTGAAATATGGAAGTTTGAACAATGTTATACATAACATGGTTGTCCCTTTTTTTACAAAAGAAAAAACATACATGTCCAAACTGAAGATCAACAATATACAGTAAACTCCACTTATAACAATATTCAGGGGAACATCGAATTTATATCTTCAGATCCGAATATCGTTATATCAAAGAGGCAACTAATTTGAAAACAAGAAACATGGCAATGCCATGAAACCAGGTTTTCAATTATCACCATTGTAGATAAATATGTTGTATTTGAAATACAAATACAAGCAACAAACAATGTAACTATGTGCAATGTAAAACATGAATAATGTAGGAGGAATTGCCACTGAAGAAGTGTTCACTATAATATTATGTATAAGGAAAAAAACAAAGGGCCATAATTAGGTCAAAAACTATCCAATCACAAAACCCCGACAATATGTGCCAGGGTGCTTGATGACAAAGCTTCTGTGAAAGTTTGAACAAAATCCGTTGAGAAATGTAGGACGAGTTCAGCACAGAAGAATTTGTTCACTATAATTATATTGATAATTCTGTATAATGAAAAACAAGTTACAAAGTAGACATGAAATAATATATCATATCTTTTTTAAATTACCTCCAAAGATGATATGACCTTTGACTGCCAAATCAAGTTAAAATCATGTAAACAGGATTTTCAATGTTAATGTCACTGTGACCTTGACCTTGGAGCCAGCCATGCGGAACATGCGTTCTGCACGTCATCTTGATGTGGTAAACATTTGTCTGAAGTTTCATCAAAATTCTTCAAAGGGTTGAAGAGTTACAGAGCGGACAGGATTTTCAATGTTAATGTCACTGTGACCTTGACCTTGGAGCCAGCCATGCGGAACATGCGTTCTGCACGTCATCTTGATGTGGTAAACATTTGTCTGAAGTTTCATCAAAATTCTTCAAAGGGTTGAAGAGTTACAGAGCGGACACAATTTCGTTTGACGCCCGCCCGCCCATCCGCCCGCCATACCCCAATCTAATAACCAGGATTTTCAAAATTGAAAACCTGGTTAACAAGAGTGGGGATCATGGCAACAGCATCAATAGAAGGGGTATATCATTCAAAGTGATATAAGGGATTTTACTGTTCCCATATTTTTTTTTCAAGTGGGAAATCATGGAATGTTAAATGCACAGATTTATGAGGGGAAGTTGGCGCCAAATCTTTCCAAAGTTCTATTATAGAATGTTATACACCGAATTAGGTAACAGTCCTACAAAAAGATTCATGAGGAGAAGTGGTGACCAAATCTTACCAAAATTCTAACATAGAATGTTATACCCAAAATAAGGTAACCTTCCTACAAAACGATTCATGAGGAGAAGTTTGCCCCAAATCTTACCAAAGAACTATAATAGAATGTTATGTACTTAATTGATACAGTCCCACACAATACTGGTGATGGGACATTTTCACCAAATTTTACAGAATAACTATAAAAGAATGTTATGCACTTAATTGGTTACAGTATCACACAAAGATTCATGGGGGACAGGGTTCAAAGTTATAAAGTAATTCTCCAAGTTCACACTCAGATCCCATGTATTTGATTGGTCAGAAACTGTCACGGAATGTACAATAACCAATGAAAAACCTGAGATCTGAGACAGAAATCAGAAAATAAGTTTTATAACTTTGAGACCAGTTGTTTCAAAATCTCACCTTCTCATCCACTCTACCATCCATTGCAACCATCCTTGATGTACCTCACTACATGCTCCGCCCTTTTGTCCCGAGTTATGACTTGTTGAATGTAACATATGCAAATGATCCTTTGATGGAATTGGTAATGATAAATCTTGAAAAGTCTCCTTGGTTGTAGAAACCTTGATTATATAAAAACATTAAATGCCCATTAATCCTAACATGCAATATAATTATCTATTATTAAAACATAAAACATGTGTTTGCGGTACTGACCAATTTATATTCCAGTACTGGCAAAATTCTGCCCCAGTACAGACCAAATTCTATTCCAGTACTGACCAAATTCTATTTCAGTACTGACCAAATTCTGTCCTAGTACTGACCAAATTCTGTCCTAGTACTGACCAAAGTCTGTCCAATTACTGACCAAATTCTATTCCAGTACTGACCAAATTCTGTCCCAGTACTGACCAAATTCTATTCCAGTACTGACCAAATTCTGTCCCAGTACTTACTAAATTCTGTTCTGGTACTGACCAAATTCTGTCTCAGTACCAACCAAATTCTGTCTCAGTACAAACCAAATTATGTCTCAGTACAAACCAAATTATGTCTCAGTACTGACCAAATTATGTCTCAGTACTGACCAAATTCTATTCCAGTACTGACCAAATTCTGTCCCAGTACTTACTAAATTCTGTTCTGGTACTGACCAAATTCTGTCTCAGTACCAACCAAATTCTGTCTCAGTACAAACCAAATTATGTCTCAGTACAAACCAAATTATGTCTCAGTACTGACCAAATTATGCCTCAGTACTGACCAAATTCTGTCTCAGTACTGACCAAATTATGTCTCAGTACAAACCAAATTATGTCTCAGTACAAACCAAATTATGTCTCAGTACAAACCAAATTATGTCTCAGTACAAACCAAATTATGTCTCAGTACTGACCTAATTCTGTCTCAGTACCAACCAAATTCTGTCTCAGTACAAACCAAATTATGTCTCAGTACAAACCAAATTATGTCTCAGTACAAACCAAATTATGTCTCAGTACAAACCAAATTATGTCTCAGTACTGACCAAATTATGTCTCAGTACAAACCAAATTATGTCTCAGTACCAACCAAATTATGTCTCAGTACTGACCAAATTCTATTCCAGTACTGGCAAAATTCTGCCCCAGTACTGACCAAATTCTATTCCAGTACTGACCAAATTCTATTTCAGTACTGACCAAAGTCTGTCAAAGTACTGACCAAATTCTGTCCTAGTACTGACCAAAGTCTGTCAAAGTACTGACCAAATTCTGTCCTAGTACTGACCAAATTCTGTCCCAGTACTGACCAAATTCTATTCCAGTACTGACCAAATTCTGTCCCAGTACTTACTAAATTCTGTTCTGGTACTGGACCAAATTCTGTCTCAGTACCAACCAAATTCTGTCTCAGTACAAACCAAATTATGTCTCAGTACAAACCAAATTATGTCTCAGTACAAACCAAATTATGTCTCAGTACAAACCAAATTATGTCTCAGTACAAACCAAATTCTGTCTCAGTACAAACCAAATTATGTCTCAGTACAAACCAAATTCTGTCTCAGTACTGACCAAATTCTGTCTCAGTACCAACCAAATTCTGTCTCAGTACAAACCAAATTATGTCTCAGTACAAACCAAATTATGTCTCAGTACAAACCAAATTATGTCTCAGTACTGACCAAAACTCTGTCTCAGTACAAACCAAATTCTGTCTCAGTACAAACCAAATTATGTCTCAGTACAAACCAAATTATGTCTCAGTACAAACCAAATTCTGTCTCAGTACAAACCAAATTCTGTCTCAGTACAAACCAAATTCTGTCTCAGTACTGACCAAATTATGTCTCAGTACAAACCAAATTATGTCTCAGTACTGACCAAATTCTGTCTCAGTACAAACCAAATTCTGTCTCAGTACTGACCAAATTATGTCTCAGTACAAACCAAATTATGTCTCAGTACTGACCAAATTCTGTCTCAGTACTGACCAAATTCTGTCTCAGTACAAACCAAATTATGTCTCAGTACAAACCAAATTCTGTCTCAGTACAAACCAAATTATGTCTCAGTACAAAACCAAATTATGTCTCAGTACTGACCAAATTCTGTCTCAGTACTGACCAAATTATGTCTCAGTACAAACCAAATTATGTCTCAGTACAAACCAAATTCTGTCTCAGTACAAACCAAATTCTGTCTCAGTACTGACCAAATTATGTCTCAGTACTGACCAAATTATGTCTCAGTACTGACCAAATTCTGTCTCAGTACAAACCAAATTTCTGTCTCAGTACTGACCTAATTCTGTCTCAGTACCAACCAAATTCTGTCTCAGTACAAACCAAATTCTGTCTCAGTACAAACCAAATTATGTCTCAGTACAAACCAAATTATGTCTCAGTACTGACCAAATTATGTCTCAGTACAAACCAAATTATGTCTCAGTACTGACCAAATTATGTCTCAGTACAAAACCAAATTTTGTCTCAGTACCAACCAAATTCTGTCTCAGTACAAACCAAATTCTGTCTCAGTACTGACCAAATTATGTCTCAGTACAAACCAAATTATGTCTCAGTACAAACCAAATTATGTCTCAGTACAAACCAAATTCTGTCTCAGTACTGACCAAATTATGTCTCAGTACTGACCAAATTCTGTCTCAGTACTGACCAAATTATGTCTCAGTACTGACCAAATTATGTCTCAGTACAAACCAAATTATGTCTCAGTACAAACCAAATTCTGTCTCAGTACAAACCAAATTCTGTCTCAGTACAAACCAAATTATGTCTCAGTACTGACCAAATTCTGTCTCAGTACTGACCAAATTCTATTCCAGTACTGACCAAATTCTGTCTCAGTACAAACCAAATTCTGTCTCAGTACAAACCAAATTCTGTCTCAGTACTGACCAAATTCTGTCTCAGTACAAACCAAATTCTGTCTCAGTACTGACCAAATTATGTCTCAGTACTGACCAAATTATGTCTCAGTACAAACCAAATTATGTCTCAGTACAAACCAAATTATGTCTCAGTACAAACCAAATTATGTCTCAGTACAAACCTAATTCTGTCTCAGTACAAACCAAATTCTGTCTCAGTACTGACCAAATTCTGTCTCAGTACAAACCAAATTCTGTCTCAGTACTGACCAAATTATGTCTCAGTACTGACCAAATTATGTCTCAGTACAAACCAAATTATGTCTCAGTACAAACCAAATTATGTCTCAGTACAAACCAAATTATGTCTCAGTACAAACCAAATTCTGTCTCAGTACAAACCAAATTATGTCTCAGTACAAACCCCAAATTATGTCTCAGTACTGACCAAATTCTGTCTCAGTACTGACCAAATTTTGTTCCAGTACTGACCTAATTCTGTCTCAGTACCAAACCAAATTCTGTCCCTCAGTACAAACCAAATTCTGTCTCAGTACAAACCAAATTCTGTCTCAGTACAAACCAAATTATGTCTCAGTACAAACCAAATTATGTCTCAGTACAAACCAAATTATGTCTCAGTACAAACCAAATTATGTCTCAGTACAAACCAAATTATGTCTCAGTACTGACCAAATTATGTCTCAGTACAAACCAAATTATGTCTCAGTACTGACCAAATTATGTCTCCAGTACAAACCAAATTATGTCTCAGTACAAACCAAATTATGTCTCAGTACAAACCAAAATTCTGTCCCAGTACTGACCAAATTCTGTCTCAGTACTGACCAAATTATGTCTCAGTACAAACCAAATTATGTCTCAGTACAAACCAAATTATGTCTCAGTACAAACCAAATTATGTCTCAGTACTGACCAAATTATGTCTCAGTACAAACCAAATTCTGTCTCAGTACAAACCAAATTATGTCTCAGTACTGACCAAATTATGTCTCAGTACAAACCAAATTATGTCTCAGTACAAACCAAATTATGTCTCAGTACTGACCAAATTATGTCTCAGTACAAACCAAATTCTGTCCCAGTACTGACCAAATTCTGTCTCAGTACTGACCAAATTATGTCTCAGTACAAACCAAATTATGTCTCAGTACAAACCAAATTCTGTCTCAGTACTGACCAAATTATGTCTCAGTACTGACCAAATTATGTCTCAGTACAAACCAAATTATGTCTCAGTACAAACCAAATTATGTCTCAGTACAAACCAAATTATGTCTCAGTACAAACCAAATTCTGTCTCAGTACAAACCAAATTATGTCTCAGTACAAACCAAATTATGTCTCAGTACTGACCTAATTCTGTCTCAGTACAAACCAAATTCTGTCTCAGTACAAACCAAATTATGTCTCAGTACAAACCAAATTATGTCTCAGTACAAACCAAATTCTGTCTCAGTACTGACCAAATTCTGTCTCAGTACAAACCAAATTATGTCTCAGTACAAACCAAATTATGTCTCAGTACAAACCAAATTATGTCTCAGTACAAACCAAATTATGTCTCAGTACTGACCAAATTATGTCTCAGTACAAACCAAATTATGTCTCAGTACAAACCAAATTATGTCTCAGTACAAACCAAATTCTGTCTCAGTACAAACCAAATTATGTCTCAGTACAAACCAAATTATGTCTCAGTACTGACCAAATTATGTCTCAGTACAAACCAAATTATGTCTCAGTACTGACCAAATTCTGTCTCAGTACAAACCAAATTACAGTCTAACTTGCCCATGCGACCACGTGTATTAAGCGACTTTTGTCTTAAACGACCACTTTAAATTCCCCCCGATCATTTTCTCTCTATATCTTTAATGTATTAAGCGACTTTTGCTCAACGCGACCAGCGACCGCTAATTAGTCACCTAATTGACATCAATCTTTTCATTAAACGACCACTTTTACCTGTCAAGTAATTGTGTTTTTAGAGAACGCCACCTCGTTATGTCACAAGTGTCAGCAATCAAAACACAACAATAAACGTGTGAAAAACTCTATTTCCCATACCGTTTTAGCGTATGCAAATGAAGTTAAGTATACGCGTGACGTGTATTATCCAATAATATCGGATAAACAATGCAACGCTCCGCCCATACTGAGATGGTGTATACGCTTTGCTTGTTGACATTTAGACTGCATTGAATTGACCTTGAACTTGATCAGCCATTAAATTAATCGTAACAAATAGATGTAGTTTGTTTATTTCATATGAAAAAATGCACAACAGAAAACATCTTCACTAATAGGGTTTTCGTGTTGGAGACAAGGAATAACAACGGAGAAGTTAAAAAATTCTGGAAAAAATGTCAAACATGTACGTAATGGATCAAAACTGATTTTGTCAATAAATATCAGAACGTTATTTTTACATTTGAATCCGTTTAGATTATCGGAGCGTACTTATTATTCAACATTTATATAAAAATGAAGTTGAAAAACAATCCCATCGAATAAAAAAGATGTCATTTATAAATTTTGACTTTTATAACATGCTGACTGTCTTAAGAGACCGTTTCATTAAGCGACCGTTTTTGGTGTTTCCCTTGCCTGGTCGCTTAATACACGTTTGACTGTATGTCTCAGTACTGACCAAATTTTGTCTCAGTACTGACCAAATTCTGTCTCAGTACAAACCAAATTATGTCTCAGTACTGACCAAATTCTGTCTCAGTACTGACCAAATTATGTCTCAGTACAAACCAAATTATGTCTCAGTACAAACCAAATTATGTCTCAGTACAAACCAAATTATGTCTCAGTACTGACCAAATTCTGTCTCAGTACAAACCAAATTATGTCTCAGTACAAACCAAATTATGTCTCAGTACTGACCAAATTCTGTCTCAGTACTGGACCAAATTCTGTCTCAGTACAAACCAAATTATGTCTCAGTACAAACCAAATTATGTCTCAGTACAAACCAAATTATGTCTCAGTACAAACCAAATTATGTCTCAGTACAAACCAAATTATGTCTCAGTACTGACAAATTATGTCTCAGTACTGACCAAATTATGTCTCAGTACAAACCAAATTATGTCTCAGTACTGACCAAATTATGTCTCAGTACAAACCAAATTATGTCTCAGTACAAACCAAATTATGTCTCAGTACTGACCAAATTCTGTCTCAGTACTGACCAAATTATGTCTCAGTACTGACCAAATTCTGTCTCAGTACAAACCAAATTATGTCTCAGTACAAACCAAATTATGTCTCAGTACAAACCAAATTATGTCTCAGTACAAACCAAATTATGTCTCAGTACAAACCAAATTATGTCTCAGTACTGACCAAATTATGTCTCAGTACTGACCAAATTATGTCTCAGTACAAACCAAATTATGTCTCAGTACTGACCAAATTATGTCTCAGTACAAACCAAATTCTGTCTCAGTACAAACCAAATTATGTCTCAGTACTGACCAAATTCTGTCTCAGTACCAACCAAATTCTGTCTCAGTACAAACCAAATTCTGTCTCAGTACTGACCAAATTCTGTCTCAGTACAAACCAAATTATGTCTCAGTACAAACCAAATTATGTCTCAGTACAAACCAAATTCTGTCTCAGTACAAACCAAATTATGTCTCAGTACAAACCAAATTATGTCTCAGTACTGACCAAATTCTGTCTCAGTACTGACCAAATTATGTCTCAGTACAAACCAAATTATGTCTCAGTACAAACCAAATTATGTCTCAGTACAAACCAAATTATGTCTCAGTACTGACCAAATTCTGTCTCAGTACAAACCAAATTATGTCTCAGTACAAACCAAATTATGTCTCAGTACTGACCAAATTCTGTCTCAGTACTGACCAAATTATGTCTCAGTACAAACCAAATTCTGTCTCAGTACTGACCAAATTCTGTCTCAGTACTGACCAAATTATGTTCCAGTACTGACCAAATTCTGTCTCAGTACAAACCAAATTATGTCTCAGTACAAACCAAATTATGTCTCAGTACAAACCAAATTATGTCTCAGTACAAACCAAATTATGTCTCAGTACAAACCAAATTATGTCTCAGTACAAACCAAATTATGTCTCAGTACAAACCAAATTCTGTCCCAGTACTGACCAAATTCTGTCTCAGTACAAACCAAATTCTGTCTCAGTACTGACCAAATTATGTCTCAGTACAAACCAAATTATGTCTCAGTACAAACCAAATTATGTCTCAGTACAAACCAAATTCTGTCTCAGTACAAACCAAATTCTGTCTCAGTACAAACCAAATTATGTCTCAGTACAAACCAAATTATGTCTCAGTACAAACCAAATTATGTCTCAGTACTGACCAAATTCTGTCTCAGTACAAACCAAATTATGTCTCAGTACAAACCAAATTATGTCTCAGTACTGACCAAATTCTGTCTCAGTACTGACCAAATTATGTTCCAGTACAAACCAAATTATGTCTCAGTACAAACCAAATTATGTCTCAGTACTGACCAAATTCTGTCTCAGTACAAACCAAATTATGTCTCAGTACAAACCAAATTATGTCTCAGTACTGACCAAATTCTGTCTCAGTACAAACCAAATTATGTCTCAGTACAAACCAAATTATGTCTCAGTACAAACCAAATTCTGTCTCAGTACAAACCAAATTATGTCTCAGTACAAAACCAAATTATGTCTCAGTACAAACCAAATTATGTCTCAGTACTGACCAAATTCTGTCTCAGTACAAACCAAATTATGTCTCAGTACAAACCAAATTATGTCTCAGTACTGACCAAATTATGTCTCAGTACAAACTAAATTCTGTCTCAGTACCAACCAAATTCTGTCTCAGTACAAACCAAATTATGTCTCAGTACTGACCAAATTCTCTCAGTACTGACCAAATTCTGTCTCAGTACAAACCAAATTATGTCTCAGTACAAACCAAATTATGTCTCAGTACAAACCAAATTATGTCTCAGTACAAACCAAATTATGTCTCAGTACAAACCAAATTATGTCTCAGTACAAACCAAATTATGTCTCAGTACAAACCAAATTCTGTCTCAGTACTGACCAAATTATGTCTCAGTACAAACCAAATTATGTCTCAGTACAAACCAAATTATGTCTCAGTACAAACCAAATTATGTCTCAGTACAAACCAAATTATGTCTCAGTACAAACCAAATTATGTCTCAGTACAAACCAAATTATGTCTCAGTACAAACCAAATTCTGTCCAAGTACTGACCAAATTCTGTCTCAGTACTGACCAAATTCTATTCCAGTACTGACCAAATTTTGTTCCAGTACTGACCTAATTCTGTCCCAGTACTTACCAAAGTCTGTTCTGGATCTGGCCAAATTTGTTCCAGTACTGACCAAATTCTGTTCCAGTACTGACCAAATTTTGTTCCAGTACTGACCAAATTTTGTTCCAGTACTGACCAAATTCTGTCCAAGTACTGACCAAATTCTGTTCTAGTACTGACCAAATTCTGTTCTAGTACTGACCAAATTCTATTCCAGTACTGACCAAATTCTGTGACCAAATTCTGTTCCAGTACTGACCAAATTTTGTCCTAGTACTGACAAAATTCTGTTCTAGTACTGAAGTGTTCACTGTATGCAATGAATGTCATTGAAAATCAAATGGAATCAAAGGTCTAGGGGCCTCCATCTTCCTTGTGAACATTTTTTCAATAAAAATTTTGTAATAATTTAACAACTTTTTACCAAAGTTTGCATGCACTATCATATTCTAGTAGTGCATCCATAATGAAATAGTCACTGTTGCTGGGCCAGCAATTTACTCACCTAGATATGAAGTATTTTTGAGAAAATATCATAGTCTAGTTGTATATAATAACTGTATTGTCTTGGTGGGATAAAATAACCATACTGTCTTGGTGGGATAAAATAACCATACAGTCTTGGTAGGATAAAAATAACAATTCTGTCTTGGTAAGATAAACTAGAAATGTGTCCATAGGACACTGATGCCCCCACACGCCACTGTTCTGTCAATCTTATGACTCTAGGTCAAATATTTTTTGGACTACATGTGCCACAAGTTGAAAACTAAAAATCAACAAAGGGACATAATTCTATTAAATTTGTTCGCAGCAAAAATTCCTTCCTTTACTACCATCTACACATTAAGGTTGTTCATCCCTGTAAGTTTAAGCAAAATCTGCCATCCGGTTTAAGAGGAGTTACGTTCACAAAATTTCTACATAGTATATAATGAAAAAATCAACAAAGGGCCATAATTCTGTTAAATTTGTTCGCAGCAAAAATTCCTTCCTTTACTGCCATCAACACATTAAGGTTGTTCATTCCTGGAAGTGTAAGCAAAATCTGCCATCCGGTTTAAGAGGAGTTGCGTTCACAAAATTTCTACATAGTTTATAGTGAAAAAATCAACAAAGGGCCATAATTCTTTTAAATTTGGTCGCAGCAAAAATTCCTTCCTTTACTACCATCTACACCCTAAGGTTGTTCATCCCTGTAAGTTAAATCAAAATCTGCCATCCGGTTTAAGAGGAGTTGCGTTCACAAAATTTCTACATAGTATATAGTGAAAAAATCAACAAAGGGCCATAATTCTGTTAAATTTGGTCGCAGCAAAAATTCCTTCCTTTACTACCATCTACACCCTAAGGTTGTTCATCCCTGTAAGTTAAATCAAAATCTGCCATCCGGTTTAAGAGGAGTTGCGTTCACAAAATTTCTACATAGTATATAGTGAAAAAATCAACAAAGGGCCATAATTCTGTTAAATTTGGTCGCAGCAAAAATTCCTTCCTTTACTACCATCTACACATTAAGGTTGTTCATCCCTGTAAGTTTAAGCAAAATCTGCCATCCGGTTTAAGAGGAGTTGCGTTCACAAGATTTTGGGACGTAGGGACGGACGGACGGACGGACTGACGGACAAGTGCAACGCTATATGCTCCCACATTGTGGGGGCATAAAAACTATACTGTCTTGGTGGGATAAAATAACCATACTGTCTTTGTGGGATATAATAACCATACTGTCTTTGTGGGATATAATAACCATACTGACTTTGTGGGATGTAATAATGGTACATACTGTCTTGGTGAGATATAAAAGCATATTAATTTGGTAGGTGGTTTATTAAGTAACAAAGAAGGTATCAAATATCACAAATGAGAATCATAACTAACTTACCCTTTCACATGTAAGACACTGTACAGAACTGCTCAACTTTCCATCAAATATATCAGATATTACACTTTGATACTGTGCAGTCCTCTTTTTTCCTTAAAAGATAATAAAAGTTATTGAGTATAGTGTATAAATAGCTTATTAATATTGGCCTTTTAAAAACTGTCAAAACTACATTTGTATTCAACATTTGTGACTGAATCTAGCAAATTCCACAAAATTGTGAAGATATCTCCCAATAAACTAAATGTTATAGATATAAGTAAGGTGAAGTGCAATAAAATCACAGAATATATAACAAGAACTATCAGAGGACAGTAACGCTCGACTATTCGAAAAGTTGTCACAATGGTGTTTCATTGAGCATAATAATGCTTACGTATATGAATATAGAAAATTGTCAGAAAAGGTACAAACCCTTCAGTAGTTATGGAGATACCAGCTTACAAGCAAAAACTTAACCAAGAATTTCTAAGTCGAAAAAAGGGGCATAATTATGCAAAAAAGCAAATCAGAGTTATGGAATTGTGCAGATCATCTTTGATAATCACAGAGAACAAGTATGTGAAGTTTCAATCCATTCCCTTCAGTATTTATGGAGATACCAGCTTACACGCAAAAACTTAACCAAGAATTTCTAAGTTGAAAAAGGGGCATAATTATGCAAAAAGGCAAATCAGAGTTATGGGACTTGTGCCAATCATCTTAAATAATCACAGAGAACAAGTGTGTGAAGTTTCAATCCATTCCCTTCAGTAGTTATGGAGATACCAGCTTACACACAAAAACTTAACCACAGGGACGCCGACAAATGGGTGACTGCATTAGCTTGATTATTCTGCGAATAGTCGAGCTAAAAATATATATATATATATTTTTCTTTTTGTCGAGCTATAATTTTTATTAAAATTTGTGATAAAAAGCTACAATACAGTTACTTTGTTTCCTCATGTAATTATAATTATAAATTTTGTTTGTTTTTTTCTGGGGATGAGGGGGAGGGGGGGGGGCGGGGGTGGAGTCATATAGTGACTTTCCAGCTTTATTGGTGGAGAAAGACCTCAGGTGCCTCTCCATGCACTATTGTGGCGCAAATGAACACACGAGTAGAGCCAATGATGTTTCATTAACACAAATAACAGTTCAAGGAGTTGTACTCAAGAATTCAAATAAACTTGCGTGGCTGTGTCCTTTTTTGATCTAGCTAAAATTAAATTTGCTTCAACCTCAGTAGAATCATCAATATTCCATATGCTAGCTAGAAATGTTCCGCACATGAAAGTCTCAGTTGGGATCTGAGCCCAAGGCAGAAGGGAGACAAGTGATTATTAGTTGCCAATCCTGGCCACTTATCCAACAAGTATAAACATTTTCATGTTCTTATTATAAAAAAAAACAAAAAAAAAACACAACAAATTCTATGGTGTAATAAATGACTAATATATTACCTGTGCTAACAGATTGTTTATATTGGACTGGTTGTCGTCTGCTGTACATGTTTGCTTGATCTCGGTCTGAAGAATCTGACATTGTCCTCTTGCCGCCACGACGCCGCGATCGTAATGGTTCATTCTCGGCGTCAACAAAGTCGCCAGAATCACTTCTCTGATCATCAGAACAAGTGCTTGTATTGTCTCCAGCTCTCATTGACATATTTATACTGTCTTTCTTAACTTTCAGATAACCAGGTCTATTTATAGCATCAGAGGCATCCTCCGACTTACAAAAGGAATTCTTTGACCTATTTTGTCTTGTTGATAAATTCATTTTTGTGACAACATCGTTAATATCACTATTTTCATCACTAGAGTGGTTGATATCGCGTTCACTTCCTATGGCAGAATCACAAGTTTCATAGTCACCATCTGATTGGCTACTGCAGCTGCTCGTTTCCATTGACAACTGTCGACCAATAACATGAGAGGTGTGGTGTTCTTCATGAATTTCAGTCTCCGCCTCCCGGTCATCAAGCTCCTCAATGATTGGTTGTTTACATTCTTCATGTAGCTGGTCCATGAAACATCTAAGAAACTCTTGAGTATCCTAGCATGTGAAAAAAAGGCAAATTTCAATGTATTCTTTACTCTTATTATAATTTTAAGCAGCATTGTATTTGCTTTTTTATCAAGTAAAATAGTATCTTTGTTATGTAAGATAAAGAAGCGAAAAAATCGGGACCTAGCAAAAGTGTTTCTAATAACCCAGTTAATGCCGTATCCGAGTTTGCTATAAGTGAGTTCCACTGTATGCTAAATGCAAAAACACAAAAGTAGGAAAAGATGGGTGAAATATATAGCCTATATAACTTTTTGTTAACCTGAACCCAGTTACTATAAAAAATTAATGTGCCTCTAATATATTAAGCCAGTTACAGCATGATAAACATAATTCTATATATATGTCACTGTCAAAGATAACCATGTAGAATTTTAAAGAATTGATAATTCATTATATACTTATATATAACATAATGAGAAATATTGATAAAATAAAATGTGTATTTTCATTTTCAGTATTTTCAGTATTTTCACTTTAAAAAATTCATTTTCACTGCAGTGAAACAAATTTTTCGCATTTTCACTAGTGTCTTGCCGGACTAATTTCTTCTAAATTCATTGATTATACAAAATTTAAGGAAAAGTCCTGAAAATTGTAATGTCAAAAAAGAGAAAAATGTATATAATGAACAGAAAATTCAAGTTTATTCTATAACTATAAATACAGGATTTATTTTCATCTTGTGGTATGAAAATTAACATCTTTCACTGGTGGCTCCAGGCACTCATAAAATATTTATTTTCATACCACTCATATTGTATATGAGCCACGTCACGACAAAACCAACATAATGCGTTTGCGACCAGCATGGATCCAGACCAGCCTGCGCATCCGCACAGTCTGGTCAGGATCCATGCTGTTTGCTATCAGTTTCTCTACTTGTAATAGGGTTTGTTAGCGAACAGCATGGATCCTGATCAAACTGCGTGGACGCGCAGGCTGGTCTGGATCCATGCTGGTCGCAAACACATTACGTTGGTTTTGTCGCGACGTGTCTCATATTATTTAAATTACCTGTTGGGAATAGCCTCGAAACATCGGATGTACCAACTTTATACCACTCACTATGCCGCTTGGTACCAAGTAACTCGGTCTGTAAACAATGAGAGCATATTACAGTCAATTGCTTTAATTTGATTGGCCCCTAATGTGCACTATTATTATGCACAGTGTTTTTCATTTCAAACCTCTAGAGAATAATATTTGGGTGTAAATGAAAGATTATGTAAAAACTTAATGGAAAAATTCCTCAAAAATATTAAAGATCCTCATGTAACACACATTTTTTATGGTTTTATATCATAAATATGATGCTCAAATCAAGATTTATCAATATTGTAAGTTCTGAAAAGCATTATTTATAAAGATATTACCGAATTTAACATTTTATGTTAACTACAAAGGGAGGTAATTAGAAATTTATTTTCTATAAAGTCTAAGTCAAATTTTTCAATAGGAAATGAATGTATTTATTTTAGTGATTACATATAATATGTACAACTATTTGCAGTACATATTTTACATATTCTTTGATGTTTGAAAATTGTTTTATAAGCATAATTATATACACACATATAAAATTTCACTAAGTGTGGTATACAACCTCAATTATAACATACAGGATCTTTAAGTTACAATGTTATTCTAAAGTTTTGTAAAAGAAATTTACTCCTTCATTTTTTGAAAACAAAGACCACCAACACTTATCTTGTAATGTTAATCAATAATTTTATTGATCATTATTAAACACTTCTGATGGTCAGCTTTCAAGTTTGCTTTAAAGGAGCTCCTAATGAGGTCAAAAAGCTTAAAACATAAAATTAGAAATTCTTACAGAGATAAGTGGAGAACTTAAACCGGAAAAATCTGTAAAGGATTATGAAGAAATAAACTAAAGAATTAAATTGAATACTGATTTTTTTGTGTGCAATTCTTAGCCCGAATATGAGGGAAAAGTATTGCTTTTCATGTTTGGGTCTATTTGAACAATAAAAGGGATTATTCAGGTAAATCTGTGTGTAAGAGAATGATCTAAAATTTTAAACACAAGTTTTTAATTTTATTGGTTCAAACCCACATCAAATGGTACACAAATCTTGGACAAACATTTTTTGTTAGGTCAGACTCCACCCCTCCCCCCCCCAAAAAAACCCAACTAAAAACAAAAACCTCAGTGGAGTCCCTTTAACTCTTTGCATGCTAGGAAAAAATTGTCATTTGCTTATAATGCCATCTGCTTGACGTTTTAGGCAAGAAATAAAAATCTCCATTCTAATTACCTTTTACGATGCCATATCTCGTGCATAAGTTTCATGTAGTTTTTACTGAGCGACATACTACGATCTGCATGAACGTATCCACCACAATCCAGGAAAAATCTCGTCAATGGTGGACTAAAACAATAACACAGAAAATTATCTGATAACACAATAATGTTTAATGTTTTGAATGAGAGCTGAATGTGAGCCAGCTGAATGTGGCAGAGACAGAATTCCCAACCAATATGAACTGGCCGCTAAATAAAAATGTTAAATAATTATACCTTTCAACAAAAGAGATATAGAGGATATTTGTTTAGTTCAGTGTAAGATCGGAATATATTTCACCGAGTGAGCACCAAAAGCTATATTTCACGAGTGGCGCAGCCACGAGTGAAATATGAACTTTTGGTATTCACAAGGTGAAATATATTTCGATCTTACACTAAACTAAACAAATTTTCTTTTTATTACATGCAAAAAACGTTTTAAAAAGACATTAAACCTAATACTGAATGAAAAGCGCGCCAAATAATAATACAAAGTGACGTCATTTACGACATCACGTCATTAAGTTGGTACCCAGTACTGTGCACGCTGGTAGTTCACTGAAACAACGTAAGGGGCTTAATTTCAAAACAGTGAAATTATCAAAGTGGTAATTTCACTGTTTCAAACAGTGAAATTACCAGTTTTATATCACTGATATATTTCTATAAACCACTGAAAAGCATGTAATAAATTTGTATATTTATAGATTTATTTTTTAATTCTGTAATACTACAAGTTACTCCCTACTTTTCTACATGCATAGAAAATATTTAATCAGTTGTGTTAGAATACATATACATTCGTGAATACAAGTCTGTTACAGTTTTAACATCAATTTTTTGTTTGTTATTCAGTCACACTAAAAAAACTGGAAAGCTTTATTTCTAGCACCTAAGAGTTTTTGGCAATAATAATCTATATTTACTTATATTTATATCACTGATCTGAAATACTGCCATGTACTACATCTGTTACATCCCTTCATTAACTTTGTCGGGCAACACCAACATATTTCTTGTTTCGAAAAGTTTTGAAAATAACAATCCTAAATCAACAAAAACAACCAGATGTCATTTATTAAAACCCTACCAGTTAGACAAGGCTTGTAAGGCAGCATTGAGGTAACAAGTGTTGCCAAGGTTCTGTAGACCGGTTAAACCTTTAGGTTTACCGTGGTGCACCTCGTCATCACCATCAGACTCCGTGTCGTCGCCACCGAACGCAGAATGTTGCGGAGAGTTATCCGGTGTAAACTCACTATGCTGATCATCTTCTTCCATCTCCTTGCTTAACTTGTCCGGAATTCTACAAACATAATGATGTATATATCACGAATAAGACTAAAAAAATTTCAGAGCCACAAAGTATATACCGGACAAGGCGCCTGAATGCTTAAATGCTAAAATCTTTCCTTTTCACCCTTCAAAATGCAATTTAAGACGCCTAATTAATCTGTTCACACCTATTTATATACGATAATGAAAGAAAAATGCAAAAAATCTTGCCTTTTCACACACCAAAATACATGTACACTTCAAAACGCCTAATTTATCTGTTCATACCGATTTATATACGATAATGAAAGAAAAATGCAAAAATCTTCGAAAAAAGCGATATTTTTCTATTTTGTGATCATGATTTCTGCAAGCTTCGAGAGGTACTGCTCAAACACTGTAGTGAGTTTAATCCATATAATACACATGATATCAAATTCATGATAACTGTCAATAATAAACATGTGAGTAAGCTGCCATTTTGATTTTTCTTTCAAAAAATAACGCCATAGTGGAAACCACCCTCTCAATGTCATGTAACCACAAAAAAAACCACAACAATACAAATAGGCAACAGCAGAACTGTTGAAACCGGCAAGGGCTGTTTACGATTTACCATTATATCACCCCAAACTAGATTAATTCAGGATCCATGCTGTTCGCTATCAGTTTCTCTACTTGTTATAGGGTTTGTAAGCGAACAGCATGGATCCTGATCAAACTGCACGGATGTGCAGGCTGGTCTGGAGCCATGCTGGTCACAAATGCACTAAGTTGGTTTTGTCATGGCGAGACTAACAAACTTTGTCAGTCATATCTCAGTTCTGGCTTCCAAATGGAACAAGATCAATTTTTGAGATATTAAGATGAAACTTCCAAGATGGTCAATTTCACTTGTCAGACAAGCTGTTTACTTTCTGTTCCAGCACTAAGGAATAATTTCATGTCTGTATTCCACTAAAGCCAGTGATAGGGGCATGAGAGATGATGTACTTTTCCATTACCCCTCATGCACATACTAAAATGAATCAAACTGAGTCAGCATATTTCATGTAATTTTGTTTATTTCATTGCTTCAAAGAGAAATTCCTCTTTTCAAGATTTTTTTTTTCGCTCGAGCAAACATACTTTAACCTCTTACCTTTCTAGGTCCATAATTGTTCGACAGCGGAGCTACATATGCTAATTAGCAAATGACTGCATAACCAGTATAGTACCAGCAAGTAAAGATTTGATTTGTTTTACACAGAATTTATTCTAGTTCAACTGTGTAGAAAGCTATAAGCTTATAGACACACTTTTGAATCTGTTCCTGGAACCAACCAGTACTGAGCAATAAGTATAAAGTTTCATGCTCAAGGAAACAATGACTTGCCCCTGACAGGGTTTGAACCAATGCGGCTAGCCATCATTAGATTACTTGTCCGACACATTAACTACTCGACCATGCAGTTTCTCAAGATTGGATTTCACAGAAAAGAGAACACTTACAACACAGGGGGATTGTTTCGATCGTGGAACACCTCGGATTGACAACGGTAACACCAGATCCGTAGCGTTGCCAGGTTAATCGCCAAGCAATGAAAATCCAACTGAAATTGTTGTAATATGTTCTTTTTAATGACATTATGTTCTTTTTAATGACATTATGTTCTTTTTAATGACATTATGTTCTTTTTAATGACATTATGTTCTTTTTAATGACATTATGTCTTTTATTAATTACATTATATTATTATACAAATGTATGACACTGTCTTATGCAAACATGTTGGAATAGATTATATACAGTTTATACGATGCTGTATCTCATTAAAGCTTCTAAGACCAATATTATACAGCAAGCAACAAATAAGGCTACATGCCTTCACAAGGCCCTAAATATTTCAAGAATATTAAACTTGCAAGAAAATGTACTTTGATTAAAAGAAAGTAAAACAAATTCTAGAGGCTAGTAATAATATACAAATTATGTGCGATTAAAAAAAAAAAAATTTGCTGTATTAATCATCATATAATTATCTACTGCGTGACTAAAGCAGTAAGGACCATTTTTTCTGCATATTATGACCTCTTTTTGCCATTTTCAATGTGTACATTATTTTCTTCACTTCACAATATTTTACCATGAAAATTATTTTCAAAATTTTCATGAAAACTGGCATGAATCTGGAGGCATGCTGCTTTAATAAATGGCCATACAGGGCTCTCATTAAGTAAAATTTGGGGCCGAATATGGACCCCATTCCCCCATTAAAATAGAGTGTTTTCCCCCTTAAACCAAAAAAATCCCTCTCGAAAATAATATTAACGGCCATAGATCAGGGATCACATTTTTAAACAAAGTATCAAAGATGTATTCAATTGCATTGGAAATAATCAAAATATTTCATGACAGCAGCTTACTGTTGATAAATTTGTTAACTGAATCTTGTTTTCACTTGTTTTTATGGAAGAATATTAACGCCAAAATTACATCTTGCTTTTTAACGATACATCGTGCTTTCTAACTTGTACATCTTGCATTCTGACTTGAACATCTTGCATTCTGACTTGTACATCATGCATTCTGACTTGTACATCTTGCATTCTGACTTTACATGTTGCTTTCTTACATGCACATTATGCTTTCTGCTGTGTGCGTCTTGCTTAATTGTATGTTGATATCATTATTTAACGATCAATAATTATTCATTTGTTGATCTGGTATATTAATTCAATAGGTCTACGAGCTTGAATGACGAATGTCATAAGGTAGAATGACGCATAGCCGAAAGCCGAATGCAGCAAGCATAATACGACGCGACATCTGGTGTAATAATATGTGACACCACAATTATGCTAACAGGTGGCGCTACAGTTATATTCTCGGTAAAGTCTGTTACATAATTGCGGTTCAGATTCAGTTTACCAAATTACGTCCCTTTGTTTTAAAATTTCCATTTCCACTATGAAGGAAATAAGGTAAACATATATTCAAAACGATTTGACCAATTTTTGTTTTTATTACTGAAACTCTGTGGGTCAAAATATATTTCCAGCTGACAATGACAAGTTAGGCTGAAGATGCCTTTTTTATAAAGAAAACTACTAAAAAGGCATCTTCTACGGTGGCACAAAGGTGACATGTGTGTATTTTTATTTATCTCGTGGCTGGCCACGAGTTACTAAGTCGTGGCCACGAGATAGCTAAGTCGTGGCCACGAGTACTAAGTCGTGGCCACGACATAGTATCTCGTGGTCACGACTAAGCTATCTCGTGGCTACGACTTATTACCTCGTGGCCACGACATAGTATCTCGTGCGCACGAGATAAATAAAAACATACACAAGTCACCTTTGTGCCACCGTAATCTTCAGCCCAACATGCAATATTCATTTTAAAACCATTTCTTGGGATCTTTTTTGTACATTTTGTTTTTATGTACTCATCAATTAACATTATGAAATCATTCGTCTTAAAGCTGCACTCTCACAGATTGACAGTTTTGACATTTTTTTTCTCAGAAGCAGCTGATTTTGGCAGCAGTTCCTTCAATTCAGTTTTAAGCTGACACTGTGAACAAGGTCCCGTATTCATAAAGCATCTTAGTGAATAATTTCAACTTAGTGAAAAATTTTTTTTTTTGGTTTAAACATATTTATTTAAGCTCGATTGCGAAACAAGTTCTTGCAACTTATATTAATCACTTTCGAGTCCGCTTCCTGGAACCAACCAGTACTGGTGTCATGTGGAGAAACATGGTCGTGACCCGAGTAGGGCTCGAACCCATGATCTCTGGGTTGAGAGGCAGACACCTTAACCACTAGGCCTACGCTCCCCTTATATTTTTTTTGACAAGTTGAATTTAAAAAAACTACAAATTTAGTTTGAAAATAGGCAAGAAAATGTCCTTATTAATAAAAACACATTAAAAATGTTGTGGATGGTCACAGGTATTGGAAATAAGCCATGTCAAAAATTAGGAATTTTTCAAGAGGATGAACTATTTTACTAAGAAGTTCTTTTTATGGCCCAAGCACTTTGAACAACTGTTCTATTTTATAATTATTTTGTTGATAGAAGATGCCTTTTTAGTAGTTTTCTTTATAAAAAAGGCATCTTCAGCCTAACTTGTCATTGTCAGCTGGAAATATATTTTGACCCACAGAGTTTCAGTAATAAAAACAAAAATTGGTCAAATCGTTTTGTATATATGTTTACCTTATTTCCTCCATAGTGGAAATGGAAATTTTAAAACGAAGGGACGTAATTCCGAACCGCAATACAGACTTTACCAAGAATATAACTGTAGCGCCACCTGTTAGCATAATTTGGGTGGCACATATTATTACACCAGATGTCGCGACGTATTATGCTTGCTGCATTCGGCTATGCGTCATTCTACCTTATGACATTCGTCATTCATGCTGAGTAAATAGACCCAAATACAAACAGTTGCAGGTTAAGTTATTGAATTAATATACCAGATCAACAAATGAATAATAATTGATCGTTAAATAACGATATCAACATACAATTAAGCAAGACGCACACAGCAGAAAGCATAATGTGCATGTAAGAAAGCAACATGTAAAAGTCAGAATGCAAGATGTACAAGTCAGAATGCAAGATGTACAAGTCAGAATGCAAGATGTAAAAGTCAGAATGCAAGATGTACAAGTTAGAAAGCACGATGTAACGTAAGAAAGCAAGATGTAATTTTGGCGTTAATATTCTTCCATATGTTTTTAATGAATTAATTTTCTTCTATCGAAATTCCCCCTTGAATGAAAAATATTTGAAAACCATGCCAAATCCCCCCCACCCGCCTGCCGGTACCCTGGCCCCAGTCTCAAAATGCTAACAAGAGCCCTGCCATACATATACCATGAGAAAAAATAATCAGAAAACCTGGACACTTAAAGTACTGACCTGAGCATGATGTGAGCTGTGGTCCTTTAACGATTCTCCGCACCCGACATATGTGCATCTGCCAACCAAACATAGCCAAAGGTTTGTGGCTCGCATCTCACACGTATCACATACCTCATGCTAATAAAATATTATGTATAATCATAATTTGTTAACCTGTACAGCATAATGGTTTTATAATAAGTTTTATTACCTGTTTTTTTTTTAATAGACAGTGAAATTATAATATATTTTTAAATATATAAAAAAATTGTTTTCACTTTAGCTGGACAATATTTCAATGCAGATGAACAGAATTTATCATACATAAATCATAATGGAAATCTCTTCAGAAAAACACTTTGTCATATTAAAATACATGTATGCTTGATTTCGAGAAGCACACAAACATTTTCACATGTCATGATTAAACAAGAGGGCCATGATGGCCCTGAAGTCGCTCACCTGTATATAGGCCCCCGTCACAAGCGGGGCCAGTTTAAACCCCAGGGCTTTTATTTGAACAAACTTGGTAGACACCCATTAGAAGATGTTTCATGCTAAACATCTAAGGTCTAGCTGGTCATTTTCTTTCTTTACACATATAGTTAAAAACAATGACACACCTGGGGCAGGGCCAGTTTGGATCCCAGGGCTTTTATTTGAACAATCTTTGTAGACACTTACTAGAAAATGTTTCATGCTTAATATCTGAACTCTAGCTATTCGGATTTTTCGAAGAAGATTTTTAAGTTTTTGCTATACACATATAAGGAAAATCAATGACCCCCGGGGTGGGGCCAATTTTGACCCCAGGGCTTTTATTTGAACAAACTTTGTAGACACTTACTAGAAGATGTTTCATGCTTAATATCTAAACTCTAGCTATTTGGGTTTTTTCAAAGAAGATTTTTAAGTTTTTGCTATACACATATAAGGAAAATCAATGTCCCCTGGGGCATGGGGCCAATTTTGACCCCAGGGCTTTTATTTGAACAAACTTTGTAGACACTCACTAGAAGATGCTTTGTGCTTAATATCTATACTCTAGCTATTTGAGTTTTTTCAAAGAAGATTTTTTAAGTTTTAGTTATACACATATAAGGAAAATCAATGACCTCCGGGGCGGGGCCAATTTTGACCCCAGGGCTTTTATTTGAACAAACTTGGTAGACACCCATTAGAAGATGTTTCATGCTAAATTTGTTAGCTCTAGCTCTTTGGGTTCTTTAAAAGAAGATTTTTTAAGTTTTTACTGTATGCATATAGGGAAAATCAATGACCCCCTGGGGCGGGGCCAATTTTGACCCCAGGGCTTTTATTTGAACAAACTTGGTAGAAACTCACTAGAAGATGTTTCATGCCAAATATCTAGGCTCTAGCTCTTTGGGTTTTTTAGAAGAAGATATTTAAAGTTTTTTCTTTTGGTTGCCATGAGTTCTGCATGGAATTAAATTCTTTGAACAATTTTCAAAGGTGACCACCAAAGGAACATTCCTGTGAAGTTTGGATGAAATTGGCTTAGTGGTTTATGAGGAGATGTCATTTAAAGTAAAAGTTTACGGACGACGGACGCCGGCCGGACGAAAAGCGATCACAAAAGCTCACCCTGTCACTTTGTGACAGGTGAGCTAAAAAGAAGTAACACAGCAAAAAAATCAGTCAAAGTTACTAAAAACCACTATAAACACATAAAATAAAAAAATTGTTTGTTTGCATGTAAAAACAAATTATATTTCACTATTGTTGAAAAATTTTAAATCAATATAAGAAAGCTGAATATTGACGATATATCAAATTCAATAGCTTGCACATTGGAATATGTGTAAATAAACTGTCATCATAGTGTAACTATGCAAGCACTGTTTGAACAAATTTTCTCTCCCGTGCTATAGTAAACAATTTTTTGGTTTTTTGTATCCCGGCTTCTAGGCATCAAGTGCATGTTGTACTTTTATAAAAACGTGTAAATATTTTAACATCTTCACAAGAAGTATTTTACAAAATGTACGTGTATATAATACATTTGAGCTGTGTCATGACAAAACCAACATAATGGGCTTGCGACCAGCATGCATCCAGACCAGCCTGCACATCCGCGCAGTCTGATCAGGATCCATGCTGTTTGCTATCGGTTTCTCTACTTGCTATAGGGTGTGTAAGCGAACAGCATGGATCCTGATCAGACTGCGCGGATGCGCAGGTTGGTCTGGATCCATGCTGGTCGCAAACCCACTATGTTGGTTTTGTCATGACACGGCTCAAATTTTTGTGTTCAATGTTTACCTTTTGAGCTTTTCGGATGATGCTCCATGAAACAGCCCCGAGACTGGTCACGTGTGGACAAGTTGATGTTTTCTTATTCTGTGACATAATCACTATCCCAGTCCAGTAGTTCCTTAGACAACTCTATCTATAAAATAACAATTATAACATTCTTAAACAATAATGAAAAAACAGAATCCCTACAGAACGCCAGAAACAACAAAATTGAAAATGTTGCAGATTTACAATGTAGTTTGATTGAGCCTGTTCATTGAGTCCAGGACGGTACTAGAAAGTGCAAGTTACTGTCCATGCCCCGGAGCACCAGCTTAAGCAGATTTTACATTTAACATGAACTGGTAAAATTTTGAAACATCTGGGCATGAATTAAACCTTCTTCATAAACCTGAAACTTTTGGTTCAATGTTTTTCAAGCGACTCATACAACCGACTGGTGTATAAGTGAATGATCCGAAATTACCAATAAACCACAACCAGATAAAATTAAGCCTGGTTACCTGAATTATCAACAGACAATGTTTTTGCTATGTCTGCATTAAATTTCAATGGAGTATATTTTTCCGTTAAACTTTGGAACCAATTTGTAAAAAGCTTGACTTAAGCAGTATGGCCAATAGGCAAAAATAGATTGATGTGTATATTTCATTTTAAATTGATGAAGACGAATTATTTGAGAATTTTTGTTAATGATTGAGCATGATATTGAAAGAAAATTTGATAAACTTTTGAATAAGGCTTGAAAGGCAAGACAATAAATATTTTTATTTATTTTATGATGCTATGCATATATGAGCAATAACAATTAGACATTGGGCTTGACAGACATAAACTATAACAAGCTGCTGCCCGTAGCATCTGATACATTGGACTTTAATAAAGGTCTGTCTTCAGTATTCACGTCATTATGTAGTACGCTAACAGGTGCGCTGAAAACTTTTAAGCTAAGATGTTTGGAGCAACGCATCCAAAGACCAACTACCAAGTGTCAAGAGTATATTCAGCAGGATATAAAAATTTTGCCCAATACTAGGTTGAGGGGGCCTGGGGGGGATGAACAATGTTTCTGCCAGACTAGATTTTTTGGGGTCCTTTGTGACCCTCTGTATAAAAATATGGGGGTCATTTGAAATTTATGAAAGGTCAATTTGAAATTTTTTTAAAAACTACAAAAGAAATCTCAGAACTGTTTAATTTCACTTGTAAACTTAAATTTCTCACTTTTATCTAAAGAAAGAACCAATTATTTGCATTAAAACATTTAATAGATCTGTCAGACATCTTTTAACAAATCTGATCACAAATCGCTTGTTTACCCAGACCGAAGATGTCTTAATCCTGGATACCAATTTATACATACACGCAGTTACAGGAAATAGATAAATTTCGGATACTTAATTTATTTGCGGATTTAAAAAGGATGGTGCTAATAATAGAAATAACTTTATGAAAAGACATCCAATTAAGGTAATTATGACTGTGTCACAGAAAACGCGCTTTGCAAATTTCAAATATTTTATTTATTATGCTATTCACAAATTCAAAAACTTAGCGAAACGCCGTTTTCTGGTACATTCTCACATACATACACAGCTCTGGGGTATTCACGTAATGAAGTGTAATAACGAACTCAGGGTTTTTGGTCTTTTTTTTAATTAAAAGAGTAAAAAAACAGTTATTTCTTTGTAAGAAAATATATTTCTTTGTAAGAAAATAATTAAATATAATTGTATGAATAATTCCATACAAAACATAAAGTAAATACACAAGTTTATGGAGAAAATATGCTTTTCTCTCATCGATTTGTGACTCCTATTTTGAAAAATTGCACAGGCACAACAAATATCAGACATACATACAGTTCAATTAGTGTATTTGTTAAAAAAAATCTTTATCTAAAAGTTCAAAAACTTTAAATTACTTCTAAAAACAACCACTCAAAGATTAGAGCATCTGAACATGTCAACCATGGCTGTCTTGCTAGGCTGGACGCTTACCCATCCATTTGTGAAATCTGATTCACCCTCTGACATCATCAAAATATAGGTGCTCACAACACTAAATGTTTGCATGGTTATTTTCAGTCTGATCTGATCAATATTATATGTTTCAAAGTCTTAAGAAAATTCTTACAGCATAATGAATATTTTATTGGCTTAATTGTTAGTGTGTTTGATAAATTAAAACATTAATATTGAATATTTTAAAGTAATTAGGTCATCAGCTGATTGTAGGGTATTTAGCACATTTACACCTGTTCAATTACGCATTTTGATTGGATAGAATTGTCAAATCGAGTGTCTAATAATACTTGTGTAGTTTTCAGGTGGTGAATGTCCTTGCAGAAGTATTTATACCAGTCATTTATTTAGGTCACGAAACGATGAGAAGGCACGAACCGATGAGAATAAGGCATATCTCTTATTCATTATGAAAGATGCCCTACGACCGATTTAATTTTATTGATTTTCATTATAAACAATTTATTTTTTTGAAAAATTTGCAATAGATATTATAGGAACATTGATTTTTTTTCAAACACATCAAGTTTCAACATTAAAACGGCAAATAATGATACAAAAATAGAAATATCATGTACTTCATTTGGTGTAATTCCCCAGAACTAAATACGTAACATACCGGAAAACGGTGTTTAGCTAGCTTTTCGAAAAGGTCAATACTGGTCAGAGAGATAACTCTGATGCATAGATAACCTCGACACTTGATAAATATATCTGATAATTGTTATAATTTTGGGCTTTTTCAGCACGCAGAGTTGCTGAAACACTGGATGAAGTGTCCTGTTCCCAGGTTGGTGGTGACATATTTTTCGACATCATAACATAGTTCTCTTACTTAAGTATTTATGTGTCAATGAAGTTGCAATGTCATCACTGATCATCATGATGAGTAAACACAAAATTATCAGTCCAAACTTGATACCCCTCCCACCATAATAGTGACATTTCCCACCGATTCTTATTGGATATATTCCCAGCAAGCTAACTACAATAGTTTTAATGGAACCAGCCTTACAGCTAATATAAATGAAATATTGAAACTCAATATGAAATACCTATAGATCTATGCAAAATATTTCAGACCCAGCATTTCGTCTTATTTCGTATTGATTGATGTGAATGTAAAAGTCTAAGACTATCCGAATTATTCACTTCCGGATCACTAAATGTGAAGGTTGAATAATACTAAAAATATTCCTTCTGTCCTGCTATTTAATGCATAGATTCCCAACCTGTCCAATTATAATTATCAGATAAGTGGATACAATAAGAATTTCACCACAACATGAATGTTAACAAAGGAGCACATGTCAAAGTTTGTGGTTAAATCTATTGTTATTCATATGAAAGGTCAGAGTAGGGATCCATCAATTTATTATAAATGAAAATAAAAATGAAAACGATTGAAATACATGTAAAAGCAAGAAAGAAAAAGTGGTGAAAAGAACCAAAAATAAAAAAGCAACGTGTATTATAGGTAAAGCTGCGTTTTTCTTTTCATAATTGTGGTATATACAAGTCTTTTTGTTTTTGTTTGTTTTGTTTTGTTTGCTTGTTTGTTTTTTGTTTTGTTATTTTTTTTAAAGCAACTGAAATACAACTTAAAACGCTATAACAAGAATATAGACTGATGAAAGAGAAGTCTGAATTAATGTCTCGGAATAATTCATTTAGACATCCAGTGCTGGGAATTGACTCAGACCCTTGTCGGGATTGTTTAATAAACAGACCCGACGGATAGTAAATTATGTTTTTTTTAGAATTATTGCACACGTGTAATTAGACCAGTTAATTTGTCATCATGTAATTTAAACACAATGAACACACAAGCAAATAAAATTACGTTTCATTTAACAGTCTGCAGAGCATATCAGAAGAAACCAGTACACATGAAAGAACAAGTTAGGAAGGAAATTACAGGGGGTCTAATGTATAGCTATGCGATACTTTTTTTTAAAGACAGGTGTAATGGTACGATACGGAATAATGGTGGATTTTAGACTGTAAAACACACGTCAGAGTGAGTATATTTTATAAGGATGAAATCGTCATTGACTATTAAAATTGCAAATTTTGTGTGCATTATGTGGGCCTCTGACCTGCATGTATTTCCTCGAAATCATAGAAGCTTTGGTACAATAGTGAAAAAAATATTGAAAACTGTTTTTGTGTCCGTGACAAAGTCATAAGAATAAAGCCAAAATCGGGTATGTTAGTTGCTATTTCTACTTACAACTCATTATTGAGCTGCTTAGCAAATAGTTCTGTATTAAAATATAAATTTACGTATTGCTGTCAAAATATTTAAGCATACGACGGGTTTTTTTTTTGTGCGATAAGATGACTGTACGCTACAAAAGGTCTGATAATTTTGACAACTCTTAAAGCTATTTAAAACTATTTATCATAAATTTCTTTTTTTAGGGGGGGGGGGGGGGGGTACTGATAACTGACGGCATTTACATTGCCTACACTTATTAGCACTCAAATAATTCCGTCTCACATATTTCAAAAATTGCCTTCCCTTTGATCCCTGATTTTCGTGATAATTTTTTATGCACTCTGTAGATTTTCTATCCTTTCTATTTTCATACTGAAAAATCACTTCAAATTATATGCAGTTTATCAAAATTTAATACAGAAATTTGATTTGACAATCTATATTTCACTTCAATCGTTCATGTCTGACACTAAAACAACATCGTATAGAATGGGTAACATATTCATTATAACTGAATTTTTATTCTTCTTTACTAACATGTTTTTATTTTTATTAAGTATTTCAGAATCCATGAACCTGATGTACGACCACAAGGAAAAGGAAAAATATAAAATAAATTTTAAGGCACTTGTCTGGCTATGTATCTCAGGTGAGCGATCTATGACCATCATGTCTCTCTTGTTTAGTAAGAAATTGAAATTTAAGCCGATTTTAACTTGAGACACTTTTACTGGTTACTGGTTTACTTTGTCACAAGAAAGAAGGAAGAAATTAATGAATGAAACGGAGAGAAAACAAAACAGAAAGAATGTGGGAATGAAAGAAACGTCTCAGGTTTTGTCAACACCCATCAACAGGACATTCTTGTTGTATCTATACATTTTAATATTGCATTCTCAGTTCTTTCAAATCCACCTTTTACTGGATGGATCGATGTGTCCAGTTTTGCTCGTTGTTTTCTCGTTGAGGGCTGCGCCTCGGGATTATATTCACACCGTACAATCAAATGGGCAGACAGCAGTTCAAGCGTCGACAGCTGTACCAGTATATACATGTCGGCGCAGGAAACACAATTGACGGACTGTAAGTATTCATCTTTTTTAACATATCCCAACGCGAGTTGAACCACCGACGTTCCAAAGCTAACTGGATAGGTTCTTTACATGAAAAAATCCAAAGTCCTTGTCGGGATTCAAACCCACAGCGGTGAGGTGCAAGTGGTTCGAGGTCAACATCTCGGCCACAGGCGCTCTATCTATCTATAAGCTAAATAAACACTAGCTACATATACACAATGTGAACTCCCAATGCAACAAAAGCTTTGTTTGATTGTTTTTTATGTCACACCGACACAGTATATGTCATATGGCGACGTTCCAACTTTGCTGGTTGAGGAAGACCTCAGGTGCCTATCCGTGCATTATTTCAGGCATGAACGGGCACCCGAATAGAACCACGGACGTTCCGTGAGCTAGCTGGACAGCTTCCTCTATTAAAAGAATCCAAAGTCCCTGACGGCATTCTTAAGGATAATGAGTCCCTCACAGCTGAGCAAACTAAAGTGTGTGAAATGTTAAATGACTTTTATGTAAATGTAGCCAAAGATAAAACCTTGTACACTTATGTAGAGGAGAATACTTTTGCCTTGTGTCTTGTCCGGTTTTTGTTTGGTTTCCTGCTGGGCTCCTTGCTAGTGGTCCTTTGTTGCTGGATCGTATCGTTGCATGAATTGAACGCCAACCTTCAACCCTTCCTTGTTGATCTTGTTTTTCATATTTTTTCCAACACAAACTTTAAACAAATAGATGTACTGGAAAAGACGTTAGAAAATGAAAGGAGAGTACTCATTAAATTCTCAACATGAATCATATGCAAGGTAACCCTGACAAGATTCACGCCATAGTTGTTGGGAAAACTACTGATGATATCTTTAAACAATTTCTTATTGATAATGCAATAATAAATTGTGGCAATTGTGTAAAATATATATAGAAAATAAGAATCCCTAAAGAAAGCACAACACGTCAAATTTGAAAATGTTGCAGGCTTTAAAACTACTTTGGGTAAACATTGATTTTTTTATTTAGTGTTGATAATCAGATTTAAACTAGAATGAGTAAAAAAGCAGCAAATCAATTAAATGTGCTTTTAAGAATAAGAAAATGATTGAATTGATAATGTTTACTTCTTATTTATAACTTTTATTAGGTCCAATTTTAACTAATGTCCATTAGTCTGGCACTTTTGTTCTAAAACAAACACGAAAAGCTTGAACAAATTAAGCATAGAACTCTAAGAATAGTTTTCAATTACTTTTATTCTACATATGAGACACTATTAAAAAAAGTAAAGTATGTCTACTCTACATTATCAGTAATCAAAACTATAGCCAAAGAATATGGTAAACAAGATCAACAATGAAAGATGGCGTTCAATGTACACAACCCCAAATCTCTTTAAGTACTTTTTTGAAAACTCACCACCATATATTAATGCTGGAAGGTGAATGACTTTGGAAATAATTTAAGAAAGATATCAAGATTCTCTCCTCTGATCTTATTGAAATTATTAAACTGAATGATATTTCCAATTTTTCTTTTCGGTATCAAAAAAGTGTAGTTATTCCAACGGTCAAACATTAACATACGGTAAGAATTCTTTTAGGTTTGAGGGCTCGCAGATATGGAACAGCCTACCTAATAACATTCTCAAAGTTGAAAACGACAAAGATTTTGGGAGATCTATACAGATCTGGAATGTCCCAAGCTGTAAATGTGCTATGCGTTTGTTATTTAGTTTTCTGTAAATGTTGATAGTGATTGTTTTTGCCTCTCATTGCCTTGTTTTAATGCTGTATATTATTATCCCTAATCCTTGTTATCTTAGTGTGTCTGTGTGTGTGTGTTTTTTTTTTCTTTTCAAAACGTAGTCTACCTTTTCCGTCCATAAAACTGTGCATGCAATTTCCTTTCATTTTAATTTTGTATGTAATCTTTAATGTGCTTTATGTAACATTTTTTCCCACGCCGTTTCTTTTTATGTGCTACTTTAATTGGAACCTGTTAGACAATTTTTAGTTATGCATATATACTCTAGAAGTTACCTTAGTCTACATGTATATCATTTAAATTTATTCACATTAGTTTATGTTGTACGTCTCTGTTAATGTCGGTAAATAGCTTATTAGCTAATGTTTCTTTTAATTTGTAAACCGACTCAAAATAAAGTTTCTTATATCTCGTCAGACTTGATAGAGTTTAAGAAGCTATCTATGTCAAGCATTTTTATCCACAAGTTTTATTTGTTTGAACAATATTATTTTGAGATATTCTATCAGGTTTTAGAATGTCAAAATAACCAAACATAAGAATTGCCATTACGTTTAATAGTATTAAATACTAAAATGTCACAGGGATGACATTTTCAACCCAATGACAAAAACCAAAGTTGGAATGCGAAAGTTTTGATTTTCCATTTTATCGTGCTAAAAGATATATCGATAAGATTATAGGAACCCCAATAATTTTATTTAAAAATATTTATAATGCCGTCGTCTGGTTATTTAGGTCGTCTGACGTCAAAATTATGGCGTTTCGTGCGATTATTGTGTAAAAATGGTCATGCAGTATGAACTCGACAAAAAAGAGACTACTTTGAAGCGCTTCAGTCTGAATAATACAATAATGAAGATTAATCAACTGATCTTGATCTTAAATTATGGAACGCCATAGCTGCCTCATGTTGTTACATTTCGTTTTATGTTTCGCTAAAAGCGTCTTATTATGTATAACAGAAGTGTTAGCTTACCAACGTTTTATGAGAGCCTGTCTTAACGAAGTCTTAGTATGTCAAATATTCATTTTATCTTGTCAAAACGTAGTGCTGATTTGTCAAAACACTGTCCTATTATTTCAAAACGTCATGTTATCATGTGCAAATCCGGCGTAAACATGCCGGATGGAAGTCTTAATATGTCTAACATGCACGCCATCTTTTCGAATTAAGATTTCAATATGTCTGAATACAGACTTGTTTAAATGTGGTTTTAAATTGTCTTGAAATTGTCTTATCATGTGAAACAATAGTGTTATCTTGTCGGAAGTTAGTGCCATCTTGTCCAAATGTGAGCCTGGTATGTTATGAGTCTTATGACACTGTTGTATTATGTAATACTGTCGTTTTGTCTTGTCCAAATGTGGTATTGACTTGTCTAAACACCGTCACATTTTGTCAGACTGCCATGTCATTGTGTTCAAATTCGGTGTTATCTTGCTTAAAGAATGTCAAATTAGCATGCTGTCTTGTCCAACTGTGGGGTTAATTTGTCTAGAAATTGTCTTATTATGTGAAACAGTAGTGTTATCTTGTCGGAGCTTGGTGTCAACTTGTCAAACTCATGTCTTATTATGTCGGCTAGTAGTGATATCTTGTTCAACCGTTATATTGACCTGGCTGAGTGCTGTCCTGTTTTGTCAAACCGTTATGTAGCTTTGTATCTGTCTTATTGTGCCAAAACATCATGCTTTCTTGTCTTGTTATCTTGTCTAAAAATATACTTATTATGTGAAATACTAATGTTGACTTGCAAATAAATTCCGTTTGTTTGTGTAAACGTCATTTTATTATGTCAAACAGTATTGTTGACTTGTCGAAAGATGGTATTGACATGTCTAAAAACTGCCTTATTTTCTCAGATCGCCGTGCTATTTTATCCAAACTTTATGTTAACCGGCCTAAACACCGTCTTATTATGTGAAATAATGGTGGTATCTTTACAAATTTTGTTTATGAACTGTTAAAACGCTATTTTAATTTGTCAAACGTTCATGCTATTATGTCCAAATGCAGATATAACTTGTCTATATTCGTCTTATTATGTTAAATAGTCATATCATCTTGTCGAAACGTGGTGATGACTTGTCTAAAATTATTATCTTTTGTCAAAGTGTCATTTTTGTGTCGCCTCTACGGAGTAGTGGCGACATATAGGGATCACTTCTCCGTCGTCTGTCTGTCCGTCTGTCTGTCCGTCCGTCCGTCATAAAACTTGTCCGGACTACTCCTCATAAACTACTGGTGCAATTTCATCCAAACTTTACAGGAATGATCAGTACCAAGTCTAGTTGTGCATATTGTCAGCATTTTCCGGTTCAATGATTTTTGTCAGAGTTATGGCCCTTTAACAATTTTTATTTTTTATTTTTATTTAAAGTTTGTCCGGATAACTTCTCTTATACCACCAATGCAATTTCAATGAAACTTTACAGGATTGATCTGTAGCTCAAGTCCTTGCGCATGTTGCACGAGTTTTCCGGTTGAATGATTTTTGGCCGAGTTATGGCCCTTTGATAAAAAGGTGTTTTTTTCTGTGTGTTGCCAGATACACAAAAGCTTGTCCGGACTACTTCTCATACACTACTGGTGCAATTTCATCCAAACTTTACAGGAATGATCAGTACCAAGTCTAGTTGTGCACTGTCCGTCTGTCTGTCCGTCTGTCACAAAACTTGTTCCAACATGAAAATGGCCATCATGAGGCGACACATGTGATCACTGATCGCTCTTGTATTTTGTCAAGGTTCGGTGTTAATTTTACTAAACATCGTCCTTTTATGGCGAAGTATCATTTTTCCTTTTCAAATGTTGTGTTTACTTATTGAAACACAGTATCATTATGTAATACAGTGGCGTTGACTTGCCAGTTTATGACGTTAACATGTTTAAATATCGTCTCATTATATCAGATAATCGTGATATCCTGTCCAGATGTGATGTTGTCAAAATTTAGTATCACGTGACCAGAGCCCGCGCGGAGCGTGAAAAGATAGAGCAAAAAAAGATAACGGGACAGTTTAGCAAAATCAGACAGCGCTTTCTCAATACAGAACTAAGTTTGAACAAATTTACACAATTATTAGACATAATAAGACTGTTTCTGTTTATACATGAAAAAATCAAATTTCGACAATATAACACTTCTGTTTTACACTATAAGAAAGAGTTTAGACAGGTGATTACCACATTTCGACAAAATACGCATTTTTTTTACTTTATAAGACTGAGTTTTAACCAGTCAAAAACGCTTTTTGACAAAATAGCGTACAGTTTATCATAATAAGGCATGATTTAGCCCAGCCAATACCCCATTTCGGCAAGATAATTCGAATATTTGATATAAAAAGACAATTCAGTAGTGTACGCTGGCAAATTAACACAGTTGTTTGACACAATAAGACAATGGTGAGGCATTTAAACACCGTATTTTGACAAAATAACATGGCAGTTTGATAAAATAAAGCTGTCCTTTTTACAAGTCAACACCAAATTTCGACAAGAGAACACTACTGTTTCAAATGATCAGACAGTCTTTTGACAAACCAGCTCCAGAATTTGACCAAATAGTGCGACTAGTTGACATAATATGACACATTTCAGACAAGCAAAAGCAACATTTTGACATGATAACACTACTGTTTGAAATAGTTAAGCAATTTTAACACAAGTCATCGTCACATTTTAAAGAGATACGACAACTGTTACGCATAATAAGGCAATGTTTAGACAAGTCGACATATTACAATGGCATGACAACGCTTATAGTTGACATAATAAGACGCTTTCTGGGTAAGATAAAAAGAAATGTAACAACATGAGGCAGCTATGGCGTTCCATATTAAATTGTCCCTCCAGATGTTGATTCACTTATCATTAAAATGGTAGATCAACTGTAATGTTTAACCAAAAAAAAGTTTATTTCTTTGCAATAAGCAATTGTGTACATGCTGTACATTGGCCATATCATTTTACTCTAATATGATCAATATAAGATTTTAAAACAGTTGTTATCTTTCCTATACTTATCAGTTAGTTTCCCATGAACGTACTCTCTTAATTGAGACGTAACACTGTAGTCACCACCTATGTATTTTAAGTTAAGTTGACGTTGTTTTCTCCCTTCAAACGGTAAAGGATTGTCAATGAAGTCTTTTTTTCCTGAATGAATTTATTAAATCAAATACTTTTATGTTCTGTTTACAATTTTCATTCTATGACAAGTCATATACGGGTATTTTCATATACGTACTCAAAATTATTATAATTTAACTGAAAAATATAACGTAATATTTTTACCGACAATGATGCTTTAAAAGAAAACGGCAGACAACCCCTGTGGTGAAACAATACCAGTATAATTTTGTTATCTCCCTTTAAACAGTTACAGGTTACGATCCGGATGAACGTTCGTATCAAACATTTATACTTCTATTATGTCATATACATGCTATTTATGTTTTGACGTTTAAACTTTTTTTGTTTTCAAGAAAAATGACCCGAACACTGTCTTTTGTAATTGACACTTCTCTGATCTGTACGTTATTATATCACTGAATAGTTATAAGAACAAACTAGATAAGTACATGGGAGCAGCAGCGCAAGTACAGACCTTATTTTTTAAGGTTGCAAAGTCACATATAAAATACAATTTTCTTACTAAACAGTCTTTATGAATTATTTATAGGACTGTTATACTTTACGTAGTTAACGTCATTTTAGGGTCAATGTACAACCCAAAACTCACAAGCCGAGACGAATTTTAAAAACGTTACAGATTAATTTTAAAATTTTTTTGTTTTTTTGTTTGGTTTTTTATGTAGTCACTCACACAGTAAGTAATCGCGACGTTTCCCGCTTTACTTTTAAAACCTTTAGGGCCCTTCCGTGCATTATTTAAGGCACGAACGGGCACCTGAGTAGAACCACCGACGTTCCGTAAGCCGGCTGGATAGCTTCCTCACATGAAAGAATACAAAGTACCTGTCGGGATTCGAACCCACAGCGGTGAGGGGCAAGTGGTAATTGAAAATTGTACTGATAAACTTCTTCGCCTATTTTCTAATTTAAATCGGAGCCAGAAAAACAATCTCTAAATGTTCTCTTTACAAGAAAGACAAAGCATTTTAATATACATGTATGTTAGTAATCACAATGTTTCGGCACTTTCCGTGAGTTTTCGGATAAGAACGTTTATTACAAGCTATTAGTAAACTGTTGTTAAACTAATCATCCTCTCATTTTCTTTGAAACCGATCCTTTCTTCAAAACGAAACAGGAAGATTTTCAGTTTTACTTACTAAGATCAATTCAATACATGTATTTATCGCACGTGAAGACAATTTAAATACTTAATATTTATTTCCTGTTTTGAAGATGTTCTTTAAGTATTTCTCAATATCTTGTTTTATGCCGGGGCGCACGTATTTATAATTATACCTTATATTATATTGTATAAACATGCACTCGTATATTAATTTAAGTCTCAGCAGCTTTATCGCGTGAAAAGAAGGATGATGTTAAATTAATACTACGAATGACCGGTGGGGACATTTCTACTTCATGAATTCCTGATTTTATCTTCCTGAATTCACAATTTCAACGTGTTGAACTCAAATGTTCAACATGCGGAATTCACAAATTCACGATTTCAGCTTCATTAAAACACGATTTTAACTTAACGAATTCACGATTTCAACTTAACTTATTCACAAATTCAGCTTCGTGAATTCACGATATCAACTTCTCGAATGAATGAAGTCGTGAATTCATGAAATCATGAATTTGGAATCTTAATTTCGTGAAGTTAGAATCGTGAATTCATTAAGATGAAATCGGGAATTCATGAAGTTGAAACGTCCCTACCGGTCTTTCGTAGAAAACCATTAAATAGTATCAGGGACACTTCAAATTGGGGCAGAAACAATAGTTGCGTTTGAGTACGACCCTTGAATTGTTAAAAGGTCGTCAAGTTTTGTACTATATTGAACTGATGAAACGTCCAAATGTTTATTTTTATTTATTATATTCTTGTTCATTTATTTGTGGTTTATATACAGATACAAATAATCGACATAAAAATATTATTTTATTTCCGGGAAATTTATGTGAGTTGCAGGTACTTAGATCAATTGACATTTCTTTGGTTACTTAAACGGTGACTTAGAATAATTGACATTTTCTTTAGAGCTGTCATCGATAGAAATAATATCGATGTATCGTTTATATTTTTCTGTCGATCAATAATCGATACACACTTTAAAAAATCGATAATTTTGACTTAAATGCATATCTAAAAATTAGAAAAATTCACCCAAAACATATACAGAAGCAGGTGCCATCTTCAACATTACATGTTGTTAAATAGTGAAAATATTTCACAGCATTGATGACAAAATAATGGTCTGGATAAAGATCATGTAAAGGGCTGTTATATAAACAAGACACTAAACAGAATATGTTTTCAACTGAAACCATTTAAACAGATATAAAAGTGAATGAAAGTCAGTTTATACATGTACGACTTTAACCCAGCAGAGCTATTCAAAAAGTGTCTTCTTACGTCGGTAATTTTCGCATGTTTTTGCATGAACTGTAACCTATTTACGGTACCAGTGTTTATAGTGAAAGTTCTTCGAAAGAGAATGTTTAATCTCGCTATTTATCTATTAACAAGAGCCAGTGCGCTCGACTGCTCTTAGTACTTGATAGTAAAACAAGAGCCTGAATAATGTATATTTTTTTAAGTTCAAGGGGCCGTAGTTCTGTCAAAATTCATATTTACAATAGCTCTTCTACTTTTTGAATAGTCGAGCGTAAACAAAGAATTTAGTCAATCTTAAATCGTAACAGGCGATATTTAAACTGCCTCAAACAGGACACCATAGAAACTGACTGAAAGTTGTAGCAATGAATCAAATCAATTAGATGGCCATTTCCAGGAACAAAAATACTGTTGATTTTAACATTGACGAAACAAACAATAGTTCGTAGGATGATGCTAAAATCTTTTTCTTTTTTCTTTTCTTTTTTTTTTTTTGGGGGGGGGGGGAGGGGGCGTATATCGTCTATAAAAAACAACAACATTAACATGACGTTTTACTGTCGCATCTCAACTCAGAAAAAGTCATAGGCCATATCCAGCTAAACATTGTGTTAAGCTAAGCTTGTAAATAAGGAAACTTACAAAATTTGGGGTCCAAAACGTTATCCATTTAACATTGACGCAAAACATGTTCAGAGACTGTTTCAATGTTGAATGACTTAATTAATCTCACTCATGAAGGCAGGCATTTTAACATTGTTTACACATCTTCCACTGGACAGACCATATGAAAATCTTGCAAACCCATAGAAATAGATATATAAACAATAAAAACCCGTTTTCCCCCGCGTATTTCTTTGTTTTCTGAATTCTTAAATCTGGTCACCGGTTTGTTAAAAACATACCTAACACTGACACGATTTTTTTTATTAATCTTACAGAGCATTTTAAACCATAAAAATATATTAAAGGTGTGGAATTTCATTGAAAATCATAGTCACAGATTTGAGAAATTATTATATATATACAAAAATACCCATCATTATTTGTTATCGATTGATCCAATAAAAACCAAGAGATACGGTTTGTAAATATTTATTACAAATAAATATAAAAAGGTATTTCCTATCCTATGCGACGCGCCCAGATTAGCTATTTTTATAATTCCCGCGTTAAGTCGAGATGGTGCTTGGGTTAATCACGTGATACTATAACGGCAGCCATCTTAAGAAACGAAAATGCCTGGCCTTCCTCTGCCAAAAATATAATATGAAATTAATACTTGCAATTCAAAGTTTGTTTGCTACATAAAGATTATCACTTACTATTTGCAAACTTTTTCTCTGTCCGACTATGTTGATTTTTTGTCATTGGCTGAAACCATCACGTGATCAATACACATTACCAAGGTGTGAACTAATTAATTTTCATTAAAATTATGCCGTTTAACGGACATATAACAATTGTATGTACAAATAAATTTATAAAACACTCTTTTATTTAAAATAATAAAATTATTGCAAGATAATAAATGCATATAAATTGTTTATTTGCGTATGAAAACTTACCCCTAAACAAAACATAATAGACTCAATCAAAACAAGCGTCTGCTTCTTTACCTAATTATGTAGTTGTAAGATCATGATCAGCAAACCAAATTTAAGAGCAAACCTATTATAAAAATAATACTATGAACACAGCAGATATCGTACAGAAAAAAAAACCCACCGAACGTTAAAAAATATTTGATTTAGTGCAGTTTGATAAAGTGCTCAAGATTATATTCTATATCAAAGCACTGCAAGCACTGAGTTATACATTGCTCGACAATACGGTCTCTATTTGTGTCATCAAGATCATGTTGATTTTATTCTACTGACCTCAAAATCAAAAGAGGATGTCTTCTAGCTAAGGTCAATGTCCCTTACACGTTACAAAAACCTAGGCTTATTTTTTTCAAGTTATTAGTGGGACAATGAAAGGTTTCGTTTCTACAGACTAGGGCTGTATTTTGCCAGGATATTAAGATGCTAGACAATATGGTTTGCAAAACTGAAGAGCAATACAGAAATCAGTTTGCGAAACACCTGTTTGTTATCTACAGTAAACAATACTGAATAGTAAAATGAAGTCCTTAGTGTTATTTTCTATTACTATATATAAAAGTCTATAAAAATGCGGAATTGAATAATCCAGCAAGTTACATGTCATTCAGAGGAGAGCTTTTTTAAGCTTTTACTATATATACATATAAAGAAAACCTGACACCCTGGGGCCAATTCACTAGTGCCAACATTTGAACAACTTTGATAGAGGACCTGCTGATGATATTATATACCAAGTATCTATCTATGGTTTACTTATTTACAAGTTCTAAAGCCTTTAACCTTCAGACAAGAGAATTTTTAAATTTGTAAAATGTAAACACTCTTTGTGAAGGTCTACCAGATAATGCTTTATGCAAAATATCTATGCTCTAGGTCTTATGGAATTCTTTGAACAACTTTGGAAGCCCTTCACCCATGGAACAATCCTGCTAAGTTTGGTTGAAATTGAACAAAATGTTTTTCACAAGAAGATGTTTTAACTTCACTATAATATATTATAATCTATAAAACACCCACACACATGCGCACACACGCACGCGTGCGCACACAGCCACAAAGAGGTGGATCGCTATATGCCATCGCAGCATCTGCATTCATCAGACCACTAAACCAACACATTTTCAAAAAAATAAGATGACAATAACATTGTTGATGTGTCCATTGAAGTCTTATGATCTGTTGCCTGCTTTTTAAATTTGTCTTTTGACGTCTTATCTGTGATATGCAGGCTTCATAACCTCAGATCCCCTTTCAAAATTCCATTTTATTTAGTTCCGCCCATTGCTTTCTCGTTTAGGGCAAAAGCATTCTTTTACTTGGGGACCATACGCCGCTTTTCATGGAATGGCACTACTGTGTCACATTGAAGGTTCCATGATAACCGCCGTATGAACACATCTGCGGATGTTTCTAAATTCAAAATTTCACCATTTTCGTGTTAAATGTTGAATTCTGCTTAAGCCGGTGCTAGGGGGCGTGGACGGTAAATTGCACTTTCCAGTACCGTCCATGAACAGGCTCAATCAAACCGAGCCTGCAACATTTTCAATTTTGTTGTGTTGGACTTTCTTTAGGGATTCTGTTTTTCTCTATTTTAAAGTCACATCAGTGTTATTTGTGCCGTGTGGCGGCTGTAGAAAGTCTCCCCGTACATTTAATCAATGATGTTATATTTTCGATCCTTGAAGATCGTTCAGCACGACATTATTGTTGTGTATACATGTTTTGTGGTATTTTTAGTTTCTTCTATTTGGCCATTTTCAACTTGGGTGGTTCCAGTATTCCTACTTGAATACTGTATAATCACCCTAAGGATATGTTGCCTGCTTTTTAAATTTGTCTTTTGACGTCTTATCTGTGATATGCAGGCTTCATAACCTCAGATCCCCTTTCAAAATTTCATTTTATTTAGTTCCGCCCATTGTTTTCTCGTTTAGGGCAAAAGCATTCTTAAACTTGGGGACCATACGCCGCGTTTCATGGAATGGCACTACTGTGTCACATTGACGGTTCCATGATAACAGCCGTATGAAAACATCTGCGGATGTTTCTAAATTCAAAATTTCACCATTTTCGTGTCAAATGTTGAATTCTGCTTAAGCCGGTGCTAGAGGGCATGGACGGTAAATTGCACTTTCCAGTACCGTCCATAAACAGGCTCAATCAAACCGAGCCTGCAACATTTTCAATTTTGTTGTGTTGGACTTTCTTTAGGGATTCTGTTTTTCTCTATTTTAGGAAATTTAATAGAAGCTTTTTAAATTTAAAATAAACGTTTATTTTTCATTCCAAGCTGTAATCAAACACTATGAGGTAAGATAAATGGTATGCTCAACGTTGTCGACCTCATTGGAGCTAGGTGGGGAGGAGTGTGGGAATACATGTACAAGAATATTGTATCGCCTTTAAAGCATGTTGATTTACCCAAAGAGTGCATCAGAAAGTATTAAGCATATAATATGCTATATATCAAAATTAAATGCCCAATGTCTTAATTTTTATGTTTACTATAACGAAATTAAATATTTTTTAATTTTTTGAATCTATGAATTCAGTTTATAGTATCTTTTTGCACTGACTTTTATTACAGTATTTGCTTTTTGTGATACCATACACTGTGTCAGTAATCTTTCCAGCACCTATACACCTGTATTCCTAGAAATTTTCGCGGATACAATATTTCGCGTTTTTCATAACGTCGGCATTTTCGCGGAGACAAACTTTCGCGGATTTGTAGTAACCGCAAATTCCGCGAATAATAAGTTGCTACGGCATAAATTACAGTTATAGAGACTACGTTTTTGATGCATGATCTTGCCTGTTGGGTACTTTAATTCTTTATCTTTTGTCAAGTCGCGCCTAAAGCGCTACGTTACTCGATACCTTTTCATTTATTGACTAGTCGAAAACGAACAGTTGTTCCATGAACACTTTTTACTTAGTTCCTTACATGTGATTAAGTAAGATGTAGTCAGACCCATTAGTTTTTATTCTCAATCATATCTGACTTTATCTTCAAAATGTTGATATGTAATTTTTTTTACACACTATCGGACTGTACATCGCTTTCATTATAACAACATAACAGCTGTTTATCAATGTAGCATTTGATCGCTATTATACTTTTAACAAAGGATTACACCCACTCCAAGCAAATTAAATCCAAGTCATTCAATGTATGCAAACTGTAAAAGATTCGTATAAGCCGTGACTAGCGAATAACGTCAATAAGCATGATAATTACTAATAATTGACGTCCAAACAGGTATCTAGAACATATAGACATAATTCTTTACACAGTTCTATAGCACCTGTGTTGGGGATCTGAACATCACTGCCTTCCCGGTTCACCCTGTCTCAACCTCCGGTCCGCCTCTATCTTGGTACAGACCACCCTGTCTCATGGTCGGCAAGTTCCTACATTTATGGCCAGTTGGGACTGTTAAATGTCACAGAGGAGAACTCCATATAGTTTTTGACAGTCCATAAATATTTTTACAATCCAATAGGGGAAAATGTCAAATTAAGAAGTTGTACTGTTACAATGTCTTATAATGTATTATCAAAAATAAAGTCACATATATAGACAATAATTAAATATTTAATAATATTGACTTAAAACATTATGAAACATTGATATGCTAAGGAAATATTGATCAATATCACAACTAGGGTGAGAAAAAAATGCAGCTTGACAAAGACTCAAACAAGGACCATCAGAATACATGTACCACACCTCAGCACTAACAAAAAACAGAGAACCCTTTTACAATTTTGCAGGTGTAAACAAACACCAAAGTGATCACTAGAGTAATGCCGCTTGATTAGCGGGTGAAGCGTGTGATCTGCGAAAGTGTGAAAATTACACTTAGCTTGTTTAGATAACAACTATAATTGCTTAATTGATTGATTTTCGGCACGTTCCAAATTAAAGGTTTGTTGTTCTTTATTTGCATACATATAACTATTGATCTTTCTTAATTGATTTAATGACATGGATTTGATTACGGCAATTAAGCCAAACTGTCAGTGAATTCGGATAATCGCCGACTCGGGTGAGAAATCAACAATTATAGACCAATACCGGTACGTATATTTAACTGTCATATGACACTTGGAAGTCACTTTGTCTCTTAATTGTTACAAAGAATCATGTCTCAGCCTCCTTCTAAACGCCATAGGGTAGAACTTACCCTTGAAGAGAAATTAAATCTAATCAAAGAATCTGAAATGGTGCCAAAACCTACACTGAAGGTAAAAAATTAAAACGCATGGAATCATGAAATGTTGTGTTAATTGATGTGTTGTGAAATGTTAGCAATTTAAACAAAAAATCAATTTTCTAATAATTATGTTTTCTTTTTTTTTCAGACACTTTCAGAAAAATATGGCATCGGGAAATCAACTGTCTCTGACCTCCTTAAGAAAAAGGACTTCTATACTCAGCAGTGGGAGAACAACGCTAGTTTCCAAAAAAAATATCCCCAAAAAAAATCGCTTCAACAACAGCAAATATGAATAAGCTACTTGGTATGGGAATTGTTTTTTGTAAGGTTCGCTCTAACGAACATTCCAATATCTGGTGTGTTTGATTCAAAAAAAATCCATGGAATATGCTAAGGAAATGGAAACTTTTGGATTTTAAGCTTCAAATGGCTGGTTAGACAGCTGGAAAAAGACATATTCTGTGAAGGGATTAAAGGTGGCTGGAGAAGGTGGTGATGTTTGATAGTGAAATCTGTTTTGGGATTATAAAAAAACGTATTCCAGAAATAGTTAGTGGATATGATAAAAATGACATTTTCAATTGTGATGAGACAGGACTTCATTACAGAGCCTTACCAGATAAGACACTTGCAGTTAAAGGATTAAGTGTAAGCGGAAATAAAGTGTCTAAGGACAGAATCACTGTTTTGTTTGCTTGTAGTGCCGCTGGTGAAAAATTAAAACCCTTAGTGATCGCTAAGTCATTAAATCCAAGGTGTCTGAAAAATGTTAAACGTGATTCGTTGGGTGTGGATTATGTAGCTAACCACAAAGCGTGGATGACAAATTAAATGTTCATGAACTGGTTAAAGGGCGTAAAAAAGGACATGCGTAAACAAGGACGAAAAGTGTTACTGCTTTTAGATAATGCTACTTCACATGGTCATGATATATACCTGACTAATGTTACACTGAAATTTCTTCCAGCTAACACTACATCCAACCCTTCAACCGATCAAGTGATAATTCGTGCATTCAAGGCCATCTAACAAGGAAAATACTTGTTTAAATGGTTTGCTAAGTGTCATTGACAAAGTAGAAAACGTGCAAAGTTTATGTAACAAGTGACTCTTCTTGACTGTATAGGGTGGGGGGGTTGTGAAAGCATTGAAAGATGTAAAAGTTACAAACAATTAGAAAGGTGCTTTGGTGTTAGCAGGATTTTCAGACTCTCTTTGTTTATTGAGAAATGAAGCAATGTGATAATGATCGGAATTCTGAGGATGAATGGTGTTCTTTAGCTACAATTTTTGCTCAATCGCTCCTCCAAAAATTGAAGACATACACACCATTGACAAGATGCAGAGACTGAAAGGATTCTTCCGATGATTGGGAGAAAACTCTGCTTGCAATTATAAACTTGACTGAAGTCATTATAGAAATGATGAATGCGATTCTGAGGAAAGAAAATCAAATTTCGAAACAGAAGACATCACTTTCTCCCTGGTTTTGAAATGGCATATTCGCATGTTCTTGTTGCTAGCTAATAAACTGAAAAAATTTGCACAGGAATATGGCACTAGCTTTTTAGAGATAGCTAACGATTTAAAGTCTATGACTGAAAGGAAAATACTAGTAGTTAGTCTTAAGTGTACACAAAAACAGACCATGACTGACTCATGTTTTAAAAAAGAGTGATACTGGTTATGTATTGTACATGCCCTACTATGTTATTGTTAAATGATGGGCTAGTGTAAAAATGAGTTAAAGAACAAGAACATGTTTGTGATTACAAATGTAGAATCACTTAAAGCTATAAAATTGAGTGAATATGTAGCATTTTGTTGTTGTTTGTATTTATTCATCTGTTTACAGTATTAAAATGAACAATGATATTAGTTTATATGATTGCAAAAATGAAATATTGATGTTTCAATTTCATATGCATTTCTGTTTTCATTCTTTGAGCTATTCCGCCTTCACATGTTCAAATCCACAGACACCTTTCTAATCCGGAAACCTGTCTAATCCGAACTTTTCGTCTGGTCCGTACAAGTTCGCATTAGACAGGTTCTGTAACACCATACCCAAGGTCTACTGTGAGTGAGCTTTAACATTTTCTCTCATCTATGCATTGACATAACCCCCACTATATTGAAATTTGTACTATTCATTGGAACACTAAGTGACAAAGTGAATTGACGTAGAGTTAAGTATCGCCATAGCTTCATATTGGACCCTCAAAGTAACAGGGTGAAAATACATGTATGCGGTCTGACTGGAGCTCAAACCTGACATGCTTTGAATACCATTCCAAAGCTCTACCAACTGCGATATAAGGTTTGTTATTGAACAGTTTACATGTAAACTGTGACATCTCTACCGTATTGAAAATTTTCACAGTTCATTTCATGAATAACAGAGTATACTTTTTATAAGCTGTATATATCACATTTTGCATCAAATATCACAGGGTAAGAAAAATATGTCGCTTGACCGGAATCGAACCTGGGATCCTCAGAATATTATACATGTGTTTGACCGGAATCGAACCTGGGATCCTCAGAATATTATACATGTATGTGGGCTGTACTGACTGAGCTATATAGCTGGCACTGTCATTAATCTATTATTTACATAATGCATGGGCACAGAAAACATTTGAATTGATAATGACCTATTATTAAAAGAAAACCATATCAGAAGACTGTCCCTTGAAAATGACATCATTTAAACATTTGATTAATTTTTAACCCATAATTATCACCACTACCTTCTAATTGGCATGATCAAACTGAACCTGCAGTATTTTATAAAAACAAACAAAACCTTTAATTCAGATATTTCAACATAACTGTTAATAGATTCAAGATTCAAAATATTTTATATGGTTTATCTGCCAAAATAAGTCAAATGTTTATAATTTTGCTGTTCTTGGCAATTTCTTTTGGGTTTCAGTTTTTTCTTCATTTTAAGGGATGTAACTCATGTTTACTTTAGGAATTTTATATTTATACCTTTAAACCTAGGTTTTCAGTTAAGATTTCATCATAAAGACCTTCATGCCTCTAAATAAAGTAATATTTGTGCTTTCAGGGGAAATTAAAATACTATTTATGCCAAATCAAAGCCATGATGCTTGAAAACTGATCATCCAACACCAATAAAATACTTAATTGAAAATGAATCATCTGACCTATAGGTGATGAGAGTCATATTTCCAATGTAAATATCTAAAATGGTGTGTTGATTAGAAAATAGTTGAGTACAAATCCTAAGAACAAGGATTCATCGGTCAGAGACATTGCCTGTGGCTGAATGATTCAAAATATAAACTGAACCATTCATGGAACTTTAAATCAGAAAAGAAAACCCACAGATGAATGAATAAATTTATTTATTCAAAAACTTTGTAAATTTCAAAACATCAGCAAATATTTAAAGAGAGAACTGTTTAAAATGATTTTTTAATTCTAGTGTTATTATGTTTCTTCATAAGACATTATTAATTTTAATGACTTTGATTTGTTAAACATCTAAGTTTTGTTAGTTAAATATATTTCCTATACTATAACAGTCACCACTTCCTGGAAAAATATTTTGGTATATGATAATAGGGTAAAAGACATTATTTGGCACTTAAATCATTATTTTAAGAGAACTGATAAAATTGTTATTTACTTAATTCCAATTATTCATTGATAACATAACTTTAAAAAAAAATTAAATACATAGTATTTGTATTCAATTGGATTATGATCAGATGGATTGGATGAATAGGTTCATAACTGTTTACTGTTTAGGGGAGAAAATGTGTAAGTGGCCGAATAGCTCAGTCGGTCGAGCCATGGTATGGTACTTTGAGGGTCCCGGGTTCAAATTCTGGTCTGGCTGCACATTTTTTCTCACCCTGTTTATATTAATTGGCGCCCAATGTGTTGCCTTGACTGCATATAGCTCAGAGTCCAATTCACATAGCTCTGTATTACCCTAAGAAATTTGAGGGTTGATGTGTAAGCTGCTTAAAAGCTCAGTCGATAGAGGTGTAGTAACTTAACAGGTATTCTGAGCGTCCCGGGTTTGAGTCCTGGTCAGGGTGCACATTTTGCTCACCCTGTTACAAAATTACCAATTGGTAGGACATAAGAGTCTTGTGATAATTCAAATTGGACTAAAATTATTAACTTTTTATATGCATGAAACATTTTTAATCTTGTTGCATATAATTATACAAATTGATTAACTTGTATAAGAGATATTGGTGGAGTGACAATGAAAACACCATATGTTCCTGTATATATAGAAAACAACTATTGAATTATAGAAATTAAATGTTAACAGAATGATGTTGTTCCAGGATTTTACAACAGAGAGGTTTGTAAAATTTCAACAAGGGGTATAATACATATTTCAGTGTGTACATGTATTTGGTACCATTGACCTAGTGGTTTATGCGTCTGCTTTCTAATCGTGAGGTTGAAGGTTCAAGCCCCAAGGGGAGTGTTAATTTAAAGATGAATGTTTTTAACGGGATTCGTTCCGAAATGGCCACTTCGTGAGCCGCAAGTTAGTTAAAATGAATCCTTATCGGTTTCTACACACCTGGCATCTGGCATAGAGGAAGGATTTAGTTTGGAGGTGCATAGTATGCAAGCAAAAGGTGTCTCATAAGTCAGAAATGGCTGACCCTTTCAGTAGGTTCGACACTATTATAAACAAGACCTTTCCCCTTTACCTTTTATTAACTTTAAAAAAAAAAGACAAGTCCTAGATGTAATATTATATTTATGTGTCACGGTTCAGGGGAGAAGATATGTAAGCCCCTGGATAGCTCAGTCGATAAGAGCTGTGGTACGGACCTATTCTGAGGATCTGGGTTCGAATCCCGGTCAGGCTGCACATTCTTCTCGCCCTGTGACATTTGGAGACCAACTTCGGGCTGTGACTGAATATAGCTCAGAGTTAAATTCACATTGCTTTGTAACCTGTGAAATTTGAGGATGAATTTTCAGTGTAGCAGGAAAGTATCTCAAGCTTAAAAACTTTACTATTTAGGGGAGAAAATGTTTAAGAGGCCACATAGCTGACAGTCGGTATAGCCGCAGTATGGTATTCCGAGGGTCTTAGGTTTGTGTTCCGATCAAGCTGCACACAATTTATTTTTGTTTTGTTGTTTTCTTTACTTTAATTTCCATCTATTTTGTCATTATTTCTTGTACACCCCCTTGACTGCGACAAAACAAAATAAATGAAATAAAATAGAGAGTGGCATGGGTGGGACGCCTGGGGAAATATGATAATACGCCCCATTTAAAGCGGTTTTCGTAAATTGGGCAACAAAAAAGCTCTTTATTGTCCCCGGAAAAAAAAAGGTT